>NW_027414428.1:0-105470 GCF_964106895.1 Numenius arquata
GCTCATACATCAAACAGCACCAGCTAAATGCAGCCAAAGGCCATGGGGAGCCCAAAACAACTGCATTTCCCTTTCAGGGAAACTTTGGAATATGGGGTCTAAGGCAGTCAGAGAAGGAAAGATTTGGGTCACCCTTCATCAGCACTTTAAATGTCACCCACAGGTCCCAGACGGTCAAAGTCAGCACAACATCCCAGCACTCAGCACCACAAGAAAACCATTGTTTCCAATTTTATTGTTAATTTAGTGAAGGGAAACATGGAGTAGAAACTTGTGGGAACGGTGAAACCAAGGAAATGGTCGCTGCAGAAGCTGTGGGTGCATCTCCTTGGCCCAGGTTGATCGCTCCCGATGGGTCCCCTGGGGAGGGGATGGAGCATGTGGCACTGCAAATGTCATGCCCAGGTGGGGTTCTCGGTCTTGGTGGATTTCCCAGTACAGACTCGTCTGATTCTCACGGTCAGGGTTTGCATGGAGCAAAGCAGGGCTTTCCCTGACCAGCCCTGCTGCTCTGCTACCCTCTCCCTTCTCCCTCTTCACGGAATCCATGAGGTTTACTGCACCTCAGGTCAGTTTTTCCTGTATTATTTTGGAGCCAGACTGCTTGGGAAGTCCCAGTCTGTGTTGTGGTTGATGGTGAGGGGTTTCCCCTCCTCTCCTGCCTCACCAAGGCCTGGCCTGAGGAAGGGGCACAGCTTTGTTGAGCCTTCGATGCCTTTGATGGGGATTTCCCGGATGCAGTCTGAAGTCCAAACAATGTAGAAGGAGAGTGTGCTCAGCTCTAAGTCCAAGTCCAATCCAATCACTGGTATTTGGACACTGCTCCATGACCGTATCTTGGCATTGGCCTCCTCAGGCCAGTACTCCCCACTCACCCTTCTCAGCGACCAGACCCCATCCTCAGGGAGCTCCTCCCAGCTTCTCTCTTTCAGTGTCTCCCTCACAGTCTCCGTCAGCACCCCCAGCTCCCAGTCCAGCCCATCTCCCACCAGCACCTCCCAGTAGTGGTGCCCATTGGCAAAGCCCTCCCTCCCCACCACGACGGGGAGCTGGCGCTCGGTGATGGGCCGCTGGGCAGATGGCTTGTGCTGGACTCTTCTCTGCTCAGAGCATGCCCTGGCCTCTCTCCTGTGGCCGTGCCTTTTCCTGGAAGAGAGGGAGGTATTTTGCCACTGCATTGAAGTTCACCACCTGGGAATGAGATCCTCCTGCTTGTGGATAAGAGGTCACCTTGGTGTTCTGGGTTCTTTCTACAGGCTCCCCCCATGAGGGAGAGTGATCCCTGCAGCAGGGACATAGAGCTGATTCTCATGAGAGAGCCCAGGAACACTGCTCACAGCAGAGCACAGGGGAAGGAGACGGAGAAATATTGGCAATAGGTAAGTGGTGCTGACAGCGTACCTGTCTCAGCAGTGCTGGCTCCTCATCCCTATGTTAGTCCTTCTCCTGATCTCAGGGCTACACGCTTCCTCTGCAGAACCTTCTTTTCGGTCTATGAAGCAACTCATGTCCTGCACCCACGGTTCCTTTCCTCACAGTACAAGCCATACTGGGAATCAAGACCAACCACCTCCACCAGACACACACTTGAAATCCCGCTCCATCTGTGTTGGAGTTCTCCTCGTTTTCCTTCCATCAGCAATGGAGGTTCCAAGAGACGTAGCTCTCACCTGGCTGTGGGTTTTCTGCTCTGCAGCAGGGCTGGGAGATACAAAGCTGACCTCTCCAGCCTTGGAAGGGTTCAGGACCCACGTGGGGCAAGGCCTGAGCTGTCTGCTGTGGCCTCAGGGTAGAGCCTGCTTTCAGCAGGAGACTCCACCGGACACCTCCCAAGCTCCTTCCCACCCAGAAGAGCTCTGCCGTTTGGTGACAAAGACAAAACCCCAAATCCCAGGCCAAGCCTCCGGAATGCACTTGGTTTCTTCAGAAACCTTTAGGGCATGTAGGAGAGCTGCCATGGGAGGTTCTGGGAGGAGATGTGAGGGAGCAGAAGAATCCCAGTGTGGGGTGGCAGGAGGGAAAGAGGCAGTGAGGTCCCTGCAGCCTCCCTGGGAAAGACCCTGTGCTGCTGCCCATGAACTCTGTGGACTAAGGTGTGAAGGGAAAAGGGAAAGGTGGGTTTTGGGCTGGTGTCACCCACTCCCTGTCTGCAGGGAGGGAGGTCGAGGGGATGGGAGGTGTTGGAGAGGGCTGATGGAGACATCTCTGCATGGCTTTGCCCGTTCCCACCTCTCAGCTGCCTCTAACTCCTCAGCCAGTCACCAAAAAGGCTTTGATTTGCATTTCAGAGCTCCCTCACACCCTTCTTCCCCACAAAGCCCAGCAGACCTCATCCTGCCCTCACCACCAAACCACAGCCCCAGGGAGCCCCATCCACCTCTGCTGCCCCACCACATTCCTTCTTGTCTCCTGCTTTGGCTGCTCCTGACACGTCCAACCACAAACCAAAAATAAAAATATTAAAAAAAATAAAGTCCCCAAAAAAATCTGTTCACTGGCAGGAAATATCAGGCCCAGACACCAGCGTGATCAGCTCATGGTGACCACCAACCTCTCATCAGATAACGTGGCACGTGAAGGCCACCAGAGCTGTTTTCTCTTTCGCCACATGGGAAGGAAAGCAGAGCAAAAGGAAGAGATCTGTCCCAGTGCTCCTAGTGCTTGGCTGGAGGTGCTCCAGCTACACCAGGTTTTATCTGAAAAATGCGTCCCCTCTGGATGGAGGGATGGGCGGGCAGATGGATGGAGAGTGCAGAGGTGGGTTGGGTTCGGAGAGAGATGACCCACAGACAGGCACAATCTCTGCAGGAACATCAGGAAGGGAAACGCAGGGATGGTCTGACAGATGTAGGGCCAGGTTCCATGTTCTGAACCCAACCTCCACCTAGAAAATGGGGTTCAAGGGGCTGGAGAAGAGGATGGAGAACAGGAAGGTCTCTGCCCCCTACACCAGGACCCCCAGCTGGACAAACATCAAAACTAAACCCAAGCTGGAATTCACACCAAGAAGCACCTTCAGCAGAGCAGCTTTCCACCCGACCTGGCATCCAAGCAAGCTCCCAAGCCCCAGACACAGATCAACCCACCCACAGGACCTTCAAACCACACTCCCCTTCCTCACCACTCAACAGGGAGTCCTCCGAGCTGACAAAAAAAGGGGATTAGGAGACAAAGGAACATAGTGCCCGGGATTGTTGGTTTGTGATGGGGTGTTGTGTGTGAGGTTGTGGGTGTGGGGTTTAGCTGGTGGGTGCTTTTTTTTTTTTTTTGGGGGGGGGGGTTGTTGTTTGTTTGGTTTTGTGTGTTGTGTTTTTTTGTTTGTTTGTTTCTTTGTTTGTTTGTTTTTTAATGTGGTTGGACTCGATGATCTCAAAGGTCCCTTCCAACCACTAAGATTCTGTGATTCTGTGATTCTGTGATCTTCCATCCTACCTGGGGCTTCTTCCCCTCCTGTCTTAGGGCAACACAGCACAAGTTTGGATGCACAATTGCTTTGCTCAACCATTTATTGAGGGCAGCAGGTTCTGTCTGGTGTTTACAGCAACACAGACAAAGTACCTCCTCCACCCCTTGGTGGTGCTGCCACCTCTGGATTCCGAGGAGGAACTGCCTTGATTCTCCATGAGGACTTGGATGACCGACTTGGCAGCACTGGACACGGTGCCCGTGACCCTCACGTGGCCAGCAGAGACCACGGCACCTCCTGGCACACACTGAGCTTGACTTGGTGGAACATGGTGCCCTCATCAGGGCTGGCGGGTTGACTATTCCTCATTAAGACAGAGAAAAGCCTTTCTTTTTGGCAGGTGTGCGAGGAGGGTGCAGGAGCTCATCTCCATCTCCCAGTCGCTCTCCTTTGTCTCTCTTCTTGCCCTCCCTTCAGGAAAAGCATCTGTGTCCCCGGCCCAAAGCAGGCCATGTCCCTCCGCAGTCTTGTCCCTGTCCCTGCCGGCTCCTCTCCCTCCCATCCAGCCTGGCACCTCTGCTCTGTCTTCCTTGGGAGAGCACGCCTGGCCCTGGCCATGGCTCAGGGGTGGCAGGGGGGGGCAGGAGTCCAGGGGCTCCCGAAGGGACAGGAGAGACAGGCTGTCGTCATGGGACAGTTGGTGGCTCTGGGGCAAATCAAACATCCCAGGGGGGATGGAGCCTCAGGTGGGACTTTCTGCTGGGGATCTTCTCAAACACCCTGGAAATGAGGGGAAAAAAAAGGGATTTTTAAATCCTTTCTCCAGAAATCCATTAGACCCAGCTTCGTTATTTCTTACTTGTGTGAATTCCTGGTCTGTTTGGCCACGAAAAGACACCGTTCTGGACGTTAGTGGTTAAAGAAGACAGATCGTTAGGGGTTAAGATATGACAACTAATTGTGTGGTCACTTAATGAGGTTAAATTAAAACTGGAGGGATTTTGCTGGCTGTGAGGGACTGGAGTGTGGAAGCCTCGGGCCACAAAACTCAACAGAACGTGAGTTTTTCCTGGGCAAAAAGGGGAAACCTGAGGGTTTTGCACAAGGAGTGGCCGCTCTGAACCTCACGGCTCCGGGGAAGGTCTCCCTGACTGAAAGTCAAATAAAACTACCAAGCTGCCCCGGGGGGTTTTTTTGAGCCAAAAGTAGGCATTTTGGGGAAGAAAAAGGGACGGCTGACCTTCTGCACTCACCTCACAGAAAGTCCCAGCACAGGGAGGTCCCGGGATCACCAGAGGAGCCGCAGGCGCTGTGGGGCTGAAGGCCGTGACGCCCCGGCGTGGGCTTTTCTTTGGGAACAACACGTGGCCTCTTCTTTGGATTACCAATGGCCTGAAAACCGGGCAAAAAATAGCTTTAAACGTCTCAAAATGTCAAAAATCCGCTGGGAAAATGGGATGCAAAGCCAAAACTTTGAAGAAAAAAATGTATTATTTCTACTATCCCAAGTAGAAAAGCACTTTCCTCCATGAAAATCTACAAAAGGAGTTGAAAACATGCAATTCTGACGCGCTGAAGACATGCAGTGACCTTGTTTCCTACCTAGGTAATTAAAAATATATGTATTTCGTGAACCAAATCCCTGTTTCCTGGCAAGGAACGTCTGAGCAGATGGATTCATTGAGGAAACAAACCCCCCCAGCAGTTTCTTTACCTCGTCTTCAGCTTTTTCTGCCTCGTCCCGGCCTCTCTTCAGCCTTTTCTCCATGAGGCGAGGGCGAGTGCAGCCGAATCGAATCTTCTTTTTCCAGGTATAATAGTATTCCACGCACTAGGCCACAGTTTTCATCTGTATCTATGGGGAGAAATCCAGGGATATTAAATACTCCCTTGTCATTACAAATGAGGGCAATGATGTCTTGTCCCGCTGGGTTTTTAGCAGGAAGAAGGGTCCTAAGAACAGGATTCCAACGTGGGATTGAAATTAAGACTTTCTGCCTAAAAAGCGTCCCTGCTAACGAGCTCCGCCCCGGTCCAACAGCTTTACCTCCTTCTGGATGAGGTGTAAATTCTTCTTGTGAATATAAAAGGCCTCTTTAAATAACCGTTCCTCCAACCGGGTCCAAGTGTCTGAGCCTTGGGATAAACAGCCACAGGCAAATTATTACAAGAGGCATTTCCCTGCCTCAAAAAGCCCCACAAATGGATTAAAACTACTGCTTTCCCCCACATTTTTAAGAATAATTCCAATAGCAAAGGGATCTGTTCTCCTCCCATTTACCTGCGTAATGGTAATCAGCCAAGGGGTGGGATTCAGGTCTCCGGGGGGGCCCAGAGCGCAGCATTTCCTGAGCTTCCTGCCAGATTTCATGGGAAAAAAGGACTTCAATTCCTCTGGCAGAGGAGGAAAAGGGGCAATTCTCACTCCTCGTGGAGAGGGGCAGGCACCCAGTGGTGTTAAATCAAAGAAGAGGGAGCAAATCAGAGCCGCTCGGGGCTTCAGTGAGGGCAGATCTGGGGTTTTCTCTCAGAGTTGATTCAGAAAATGAATGCTTAAAGGTTGTTAGTGTAGATTTAGTACAGCTTGGAAAAAATAGAGCTTGGAGCCCAGGAGCCCAGCATTCCAAGATAAGGAATTGGCCTTGTGTATAAGATAGCGGGAACAGCCTGCATGCTAAGGAGGAACCCAATTGTCTGGGTGCAGTTTCCATCTGGTCGGGACCAGTTTCGCGGTTTGGGGTCCAGCCAACCCAGCATTCTAGGACAAAGGTAAAGGTACACGGTGAAGAAGACTGCGAGCCTTCCTCCAGAAGACCCCGGCCCACGACCACCAGGCGACAGTACGCATGCGGCAAGGGGAGGAGACTTATGATAATGAGTTCCTAGAAATAATTACAATAGTAGCGCCTTTTCTTAGAATCAATTATAATAACCCAGCCCACATTAATGAATATGTATGCTTTTCATCATAAATAGACGCTTGTTTTACAAACCGGTGTGCAAGTTTGGAGGAGCAATCCCCCTTGCACCCGGCGCCGCAATAAACATACCTGCTTTATAACTCTCTGCGAGTTGTAAGGTTTGTTTCCGCGCGTCAATTTGGCACCCCAGATGGGACCCCCTCTGTCCGGCTGCGGGACCGGCTGAGGACGGGACTTCTCTGGGTACCCCCGAGATTTCTCGGAAGGACTCCCCAACTCATCCAGATCACCGCGGGGACAGACAAGGACCATCTATTGCGGACCAGGTATGTTTAGGGTTTCTTAAGGGGGGGACCTGTAAGTCGTGAGGAGACATCCTACGCGTGGTAAAGAGTCGGCGTACTCGCCCCAGGGTATGCTCAAGCTTGGGCTAATGGTTGGGTTATGCTTGTGTGGGATCCCTCGGTTTTGGTTTATGTGTTAGTGTGTGGAATTGTAATACTGTTTGTTACTTGTTGTATTTGTCATAAGGCACCACTACCGTGTTATTGTCTAATATAAGGTGGAAATTATTGTATGAGTGAAATGAGTGATTGAGACGCGGCACTGCTGCGGAGTGAGTGCGGAGTTCCGATCCGCGGTTCCGTGTTCTCCGCGAGGAGAGCGGCCGGAGACGAACGAAGCGTATGACAGACTGTAAAGAAACATTGTGTGAACCAAATATTGAGAATATTGAGTGGCAGTGTCTTGGACATTCGGATAACGTTTGTGATCCTATTTTTATCTTAAAGTGCTTTGCTTGTAATATGGAGGTTTGGGTAGATCAGGAGGACGATTTTTGGTGTCCACAGTGTGGTAGCTGGACTGAGTGGGAAAAGATCGAGCGGGCGGGAGAGTTGAAACAAGTAATCTGTGGAGACATAGCCTACCCCTGGAGATAAAGGTAGCGACAGGGATATAGCTGTACCATTTCCCGGGAGGGAAACAGGAATAACACCCAGGTGACACAAGGAGATCAGGGTCACCTCTGAACCAAGGGGGGTAAGGAGGACATAAAATGGGCAATAATCAAGGAGGCGAGATACTGAAAAAGAGTCCCCTAGGGTGTATTTTAGCACACTGGAAGGAGATCGGAGGCTCAGCGGGTGGCAGCGTGGACAAGAAAACCTTAATTAAATATTGTAATCAATGGTGGCCCCTTTACAAGTTAGATGATCAAGAGAAATGGCCATTTAACGGGACCCTTAATTACAGTACTATATTACAATTAATGCTATTCCTTAGAAGGGAAGGAAAATGGGATGAAGTCACATATGCGGACATGTTTTTCACCCTTCAGAACCACCCAGAGTACCAACGGGACTGCGGGCTATTACCTCCACAAGACCCGATGGTATTAGCCTTAGAGAAAGAAAAAAGGAAAGAAATGAAAGCAAATATAAAAAGATGTTGTTCGGCCTGTAGCATAGGGCAGAGATGCACAAAGCCTGAAAAGATTTGGGGTTTTAAAGAAGAGGATTTACTTGAAACTTACTTACCACCGGTTAAGGTAATGGGAGACGAAAATATTTCCCAAGGAGACAGAGAAACTGATTCCAGAACCCCACCTGATAGCCCGGTATCATCCCGTATCCGAAAGGGAACAGGGCGAGCATTGACTCAGGCTACGGGATTGATTCCCCTACGGGAATGATCCCGTAGGGGTCACTAAACATTTTCAGTTTCTGGTAAAGCAGCACAATCCTGACTGGGGTGATATCCAGTTATTATTAGATCACCTGACAGAAACTGAGAAACAACTGGTTTTGAAAGCTGCTCAAGATATAGCCACGGACCACCTGAAAGATTCAGGAAGAGACATTAAAGACTATTTCCCCTTGCAGGACCCTCATTGGGACCCAAATAGGAGCATTCACTTGGAAGCCTTACACAGTTATAGAGATTGGGTTATAAGAGGGATGGAGAGAGCTATCCCGAAAGCTATTAACTGGTCAGTGCTATATGCTGTAAGACAAGGGCCGAAGGAGACTCCCTCGGAGTTCTTGGACAAATTACAAGATGCAATGAGACACTACACCCCCTTGGACCCTGGATCAGAGATAGGAATCCAGCAGTTAGTGTCTCCCTTTATAGGGCAGTCCGCTAGTGATATCCGGAGGAAGCTGCAAAAACTAAGAACAACTGAAAGCAGAAATCTAGAGACTCTGTTAGATGAGGCATGGAGAGTATTTAGCAACCGAGAAGAAGAGGATAGGAGAAAGGACAAACGGGCACTGGTAGCAGCACTACAAGGGAGGGGGGGGGGGGGGGGGAATAAGAAATGGGAACTTTAGGATACCATTAGAAAGAGATCAATGCGCATGGTGTAAGCAGAAAGGACACTGGAAGAATGAGTGTCCAAAGAGACGAAAAGAAAAAATTCAGGCCCATTTTAAAAGAGATTGACGGGGACCTGGGGAATCTACCCTAGCGGATCCACTGGTTACTCTAAGGCTAGGGAAAAAGCAACAAGAAATAGAATTTTTGGTAGATACAGGAGCAACGTTCTCAGTCTTGAATCAAGCCCTGACCCCTACTGATACTGATTTTGTAACAGTAAAGGGAGCCACTGGCCAGAGTGAAAAGGATCCACAGAGTTGGGGAATGAAATATTGACAGATTACATGATAAATTTACAAAAACAGCTCCGAGGGGTAGAAAAACTGGTTCTGGGAACAAGAGCTCGTGGGCTGGATGGACCAGTACACGAGATCGAACCTGGGGATTATGTATATGTCAAGTCTTTTACAGATTCACCACTGAAGCCAAAGTGGGAAGGTCCCTTCCAGGTACTGCTGGCCACTCACACAGCCATAAAGATTAAGGAACAAGCCGCTTGGATCCATTGGACTCGCGTCAAGAGAGCTCCAGAACCCCAATGGACATCAACGCAGGCCGGACCCCTGAAACTTCGCCTCCAACGAAAAGATGGACATTAATGACATTAATAGTCGTCAACATGCCAGGAATTTGTATTTCGGGGGAGGGACATGGGATGTGAATACATATTCACAAAATCTGGAAACATTGGTAAGGGCTACTAATCTGTCAGATTGTTGGGTATGTACTACCCTACCCAAAGGAGAAATGAAATTGCCTCTATATGGGGCGGCAGCAAGCAATTGGAACTGTGCCAACGGAACCTGGCCCAAATTTTGGGCAAGAGGGGGAAATGAGTTGAACGGGTGAGTACGATGATAATATCTACCCCTTAGGACCCAGATTTGATTTACAAGTGTTGAAAGAAGAGCTTGTTGTGTTAATTAGCAGTAACAATTGTACCTGGGAACACGGGGAATATAGACGCAGGGGGCCGGTGAATAGGACAATAGCCTGGGGATGGAGCAAGTTCTGGATTAATAAGACAACTGTTGATGTAGGAAATTGGGATCTAACAGGGATAAATGTCACGTATGTTGACTTTTGCAACAAGACCCAATTAGTTGCATATAAAAGTAGTGGTATTTCCGAAGGAGAAGGATATTCTTGGGAGTATGGATGGTATCAGGCAGGAAAAGTTTTTAGGTGCGAATTTAACAGCAACTATTGGACCCTGTAAGTTACCTAAAGGGTATTGGTGGTTGTGTGGAGATGGATATAGCAGAAAACAGCTTGTTGTGTTAATTAGCAGTAACAATTGTACCTGGGAACACGGGGAATATAGACACAGGGGGCCGGTGAATAGGACAATAGCCTGGGGATGGAGCAAGTTCATAGCTAAAACTCAGATTTTGCATCAGACTGCGCAAGATGACACCACATTCAGGTTTTCAGACCTTTGGGAAAAGTTAACCTCGTGGTTACCTAACCTGGCTTGGCTTAAACAACTGTTTATCTTTCTAGTAGCAATACTTGTGTTAGGAATCTTAGTGTGTGCATTAGCTAGATGTCTTATGTGTTGTACCAGGGGGGCCAAAGATGAATACATTCAATGGAAGAAGCATCAGCTCCGTGAACGAGTGGAGTCAGGGAAGTATTTTGGAAATCAGATGGAGAAGGAAAGTGTGTTATAGGCAATTGTAAAAAAATTTACAAAGGTGAAAGAAAAGGGGGGACTTGATTCAGAGAATGAATGGTTAAAGGTTGTTAGTGTAGATTTAGTACAGCTTGGCAAAGAACAGAGCTCGGAGCCCAGGAGCCCAGCATTCCAAGATAAGGAGCTGGCCTTGTGTATAAGATAGCGGGAACAGCCTGCATGCTAAGGAGGAACCCAATTGTCTGGGTGCAGTGTCCATCTGGTCGGGACCAGTTTTGCGGTTTGGGGTCCAGCCAACCCAGCATTCTAGGACAAAGGTAAAAGTACATGGTGAAGAAGACTATGAGCCTTCCCCCAGAAGACCCCGGCCCATGACCACCAGGCGACAGTACGCATGCGGCAAGGGGAGGAGACTTATGATAATGAGTTCCTAGAAATAATTAGAATAGTAACGCCTTTTCTTAGAATTAATTATAATAACCCAGCCCACATTAATGAATATGTATGCTTTTCATCATAAATAGATGCTTGTTTTACAAACCGGTGTGCAAGTTTGGAGGAGCAATCCCCCTTGCACCCAGCGCCGCAATAAACATACCTGCTTTATAACTCTCTGCGAGTTGTAAGGTTTGTTTCCGCGCATCAGAGTCCCTCAGTCACAGGAGAAATTCCATTCTCCCAACTGTTCCAGAATCCAAACAAGCTCCAGTGGATGCACCGGGACGGGCTCTGTCGCCCCACCAAACCTTAATGCCTCCACGGGCAGCACCCGGTGCCTTTAGCAAAGAGATTCCGGCCCCTGGAAGAGCCAACTCAGAGCAACTCCCAGCTCAAACCAGTCACAAAGCGGGTTCTTCAGGGGGAAGCGCTGCTCCCTACCGCAACGTTGCCCCGAGCCTCGTGCAGGCAATGCAGAGCCAGCTCCGCGTTCAGCCCTGCCCCGGCTCTGCCGCTGGAAGAGGCCATCTTCAGCAGGTTTGAAACTACAAAGGCAAGAAAAAACACCAACGAGTCAGGTTTTCCTCAAAGAAGGAGAAAAGATGCCACAGGAGATGGATGGGAAATGGAGGAAGGGCAGAAAACAGACCGGAAACCAGAAAAGGCCCAGAAAAAAGGCCCATATTCCAACTATTGCCACAGGAAGAGCAGCTTTTGGAGCGGGATCTCCAGAGAGAAACTCCTCCCTGGCTGCAGATGAGGTGGGACTGCGAAACCCCCCCCCCCTTTCTCATGGAAGATGCTCCCAAGAGCACCATCGGTTCTTATTTACCCACTTTCCTCCCAAAAATGAGCCATCTCCTTCCCTCGAACGCCACGGGGCCAAGACAAGACGGGAGAGAACCCAAACGCCCTATCAAGTAACTCTTAAAATGTGGAATTTTCCCCTTTCCCACAAGAAAAGCCTGAAGAGAAACCTTTCTCCTGCGGCTCGGGGTTGCTTTCCATGTCACCCCAGGGCTTCCAAGCCAGGGAGGCTCCTTCGTCCTCCTCTTCCAAGAGGGATCTGTCCCACAGGGCAGGGAGCTCCACCTGGAACTGGTCCCCGACATTGATGCGGCTGAAAGGGGGAGGAAGAGGAGGGGGAGGAAGGCACGTCAGGAATGGATACGGCACAACAAACGCTTCAGAAGAGGGAAAACGTGAGGAGTTGGGGCAAAACCGATCCCTATTTCCCAGCAAAACATCACTCATTCTTCCGCCACCAACTTCCACTGCCCCTTCCCACCCCCAGCGTTACCCTTCGGCCACTGGAGGCTTTTTGGGCCCCATCGGGAAGGAAAATTTGGGGTTTTCCCCAAAAAACCAATCCAACTGCTGAATGTCACTCTCCACAGTAGTAGGAAGCTGCCACAGCCACGGCCAGCGAGCGACCACCGCATCGGAATGTTGTGTGGAATGCGGGAGGCCGGCAACGGCCTGTGACGTCAGCAAAACCAGTGCTTTACTGGGACAGCACTGGGCGTTTGGGGGGTTTCTGGCCCATATAGGGGGACCCTCCACCCAAAAACACGCTGTGGAGAAGGGGCCGAGCGACACCCACCCCCAACCCCGGTTCCCTCCTCCCGTTTTCCCAGCGGTCGCCCTCAATTCCGACGGCTGAACGTGGATTTTTGCCTCATCCTCCATCAAAAAAACCCAAAATCCTGGATGTTCTGCCCAAAAAATCTGACAAAACCACGCTGGGGATAAAAATCTTTCCGCCAAGACCCTCCTTTAGCCTTTCTTGCCCTCCTCCTCCTCACACACCACTCCATCCCCCACAAAATTTCCCCCTTCTCAGGGAAATCATCGCTCTGGAGATGGACCCTCCGGCTACCACTTCACCCCTGCGGCTGCCCCGGGGCAGAAGGCGGGGATTGAGCCATTTGGGGCTTTTCTAGAAGCAAAAGGAGCAAAGCGAAACCCCGGGGGCTGTTTCCATCCCTCCTCCCCCCATCCCCAGGGAAAAATCCCCTCCTTTTTACTCTTTCCAGCTTTTTTAGGAGGCAAAAGCAGAGCCAGGGCCTGTGGGCTCAACTCCTCGGCTCCCCGAACTCCAGGTGGCAAAACCAGTCAGCAGAAGACGAGCCCAGTAGGGAAACTGGGATGAGTGGGCGGCTGCGCCCCAGACACGCTGGTTTGGGTCCAACCACCACCTCTTTTTAATGCTTGGATTCAGTTTTGAACCCCAAACTCGTACCATAAAAACCAGGCGGTGGTTTTAGGAGGAGCTTCAACTGCTCCCTGTCAACACCCGGGTTGCCACCGCGGTCATTGATCCCCCAGGAAGGGGGAGAATGTTTCTAATATGGAATTCTCTGGCAGAAAATGGCTCCAAATGGGTGAAGTTGCTCCATTTAAGGACAGCCGGCTGGATTCCTTTCCAGTTCTCCTGAGAACAAGAGCTGGGGAGAAGAAACTCTAAAAATTCAGTGAAAAAATTTTTTTCAGTGAAAAAAACTCTTCCAACTCTAAAAATTCTAGCATTCTAAATTAGCATCTGGAGGCTTAGAAATGCAAAATGTCACAAGACACCTGTGCTTAGGTATCTCCTAGATGAGTTCACTGTCCATTAAGTCTTACAGGCCCCCTGGGAATTCAGGGGAGTCCCATCCCTCCAACCTGCTTTCACCTTCTACCCAAGCCTGAGATGACTTGTAGTGATGCAACTGGATACATCAGAGAGCAGAAAGTAGGATCAGATACAGACAGGAACATCTGGTCAGTTCCAGCCAGAGCATGCTGAGACCTTAGGAATCTTGTTTAGCAAGACTGCTATTTCTGCTGAAAATTTCATGTTATTCTATTTAAAAGTCCATCTTTTAAAAAAAATTCCTGTCATCCAAGGAAGACCCAAAAGAAACCTCTCTGTCTGACAAGTGATCACTTACTACTTCAGAGACCAAAACCACATTCCCAAACAAGTTGAATGCTTTTCAAGAGAAGACGTGAAAATTTGCCAGTAGAAAAAGAAAAGAAAACAGAACAACAAAACAAGAACAGAGTTTTTAGTCCCCTTGGGATCCATGGTTAGCACTGCTAAACACACACACCATGACATTTTTTAACAAAGATCAATAATCATTGTTACACTAGAAGGGTAGAAAATGAAGTTGGGTTAACATTGACACAGCGCAGCATGTATGAAATTCACAAAGATCACCAAATGTGCCAGAAATATAATATAAATGATTTAACTGGTAAACAAAGACAATGTTGCAATGACCTGATGTTGAAAAATTAAATCATTGAAGGTAATAAACATGAAATTTAAAACTAATTAACATTTCTGCAGAGGCAACTAATGCCCTGAGTGCTATGATAATTATTGTCACTCTCAGTTACCATAATATCAAGATAGTTTCATGCTTTTTCAGCTTTCAAAAGAAGAGACTTTCAAGTGGATATAATTTATCAGCTTCACTTTGTCCCAAGACACTGCCCCAAGGGGGTCCCTGGACCCAACACGCTTTTTCAAAGGGTGAGTACAGCCCTTGTCTCCTGCTCTGCAGCCTCCCCATAAAATCCTGCTCGGAAAGCACAGCCAGCTCTGAACACCAAAAACAACAGAAAAACCCTTGTGGAAACAAAAATTGAACCCAGATGGTCACTTCATAGGACAGCTTTTTCCCCCAGATGACCATTCTCTCTCTCTTTTGTTTTCCTCTCTGAGCCCCACCAGGAACAGCCATGCTGCTGATGCCCCCAGTTCCTTCCTGCCTGCACCTGAGGAGACCGGGGGGATGAGAAGAGCTTCTGGCCCCTGTGTGCACAGCTTGGATGAAGGAAACAGGGGCTCCCTTCCACCCCAACAGCAGCACGGCATTCACAGCTTGTTCAGAAGCAACATAATTAAAAGAGACGTGCTTACCTGCCTTAATGAATGAAGGTCAACAGTGATGTGGAACAGCTAATCTTTTCCTCCTTGCCAGAGAGACTTAACTTCCACCTGCAGAAGGGAAGGACAATGGAAAGAAGAATCAGGTGCTGAAGTTTAAATTCAGTGTTTCTCTGCCCGACAGTCCCTTCTCTGCCTGAAGGTCCTGTCTCATCTTCCATAGGAGGGATATATTTTCTGTTGAAGGCAACTGGGTGCAAAAGGAGCTTTGGTGTTATGGGGAAGTTTAAGACAAGCACACGACATGCTGGATGCCCACTCCTTAGCACCAAAAGTGAAGCTTGTTTCAGAATTAATGCTGGATTTTACCTGGTTTTACGTAAGTTCTCCACATCTTCAATCTGTGGATCAAAGATGAACTTTGATCAGTTCACCTTTGAACAATGAAATTGAAATGAAGAATGAAATATTAAACATTAACTCAAGGTGTGGCTCTGCCTGAAGATCTTTCCTGCCTGACAGCAGGTAAAATCCAGTTTTCATTTGGAACTGAGATTTGCTTTTGACACTAAGGAGCAGATATTCAAAAGGGTGGGCTGTTGTCTTGAACCTCTTTCAGACAACCATCCCTCATCTAATTTACAGCGCTCTTCCATCATGCGTTCCCCATGAAGAAGAAAGACAGGATCTACAATTGTTGCTTTAATTTTCCTTCTTTAATATTTCATTCTTCATATCAATTTCACTGTTCAAAGGTAATCCCTTGATGAACTGATCGAAGTTCTAAGTGCTAACAGAATTCAGGCCCATTTTAAAAGAGACTGACGGGGATCTGGGGAATCCACCCTAGCGGATCCACTGGTTACTCTAAGGCTAGGGAAAAGGCAACAAGAAATAGAATTTTTGGTACATACAGGAGCAACATTCTTGGTCTTGAATCAAGCCCTGACCCCTATTGATACTGATTTTGTAACAGTAAAGGGAGCCACTGGCCAGAGTGAAAAGGCATATTTTCTCAAACCTCTTAGGTTCAAATTGGGAAAATAATTAGGGATACACAAATTCTTATATATGCCAAGCTCTCCGAAACCCCTGCTAGGACGAGATTTATTAGAACAATTGGGAGCAGAAATTAAGTTCAAAAAAGGAAAAATTGAACTTCGGATAAGAGAAGATCAACTAAAGTATTAAGTTTGGCCCTGATAGGAACTCCCATTACTCCAGGAGTGCCCAAGGAAATTAAAGACCGAATTTATCCGGGAGTATGGGCCTCGGGAGTGCCGAGAAGAGCTTCCCCAATAGTGATAAAACCAAACAAGGAACACGACCGGTGAGAGTCAAACAGTATCCCCTCAGGATAGAGGATAGGAAGGGGATCCGACAAACTATAGACCAGTTTATTGAGTATGGGCTGCTGAAAGAATGTGAATCAGAGTATAACACTCCAATATTACCTGTCAAAAAGCCGGATGGTAGCTATCACATAGTACAGGATCTCAGGGCTATCAACAAAATTGTTGAGGACTTACATCCGGTAGTAGCAAATCCATATACTCTCCTAACTAAATTGGTACCTGAATTGGCATGGTTTACCATCTTGGACCTAAAGGATGCCTTTTTCTGCTTGCCTCTGAGCCCAGAGAGCCAACTGTTATTTGCATTCGAATGGGAAAACCCAGAATCCGGAAGGAAAACACAGCTAACGTGGACTGTGCTACCATAGGGCTTTAAAAATAGCCCAACACTTTTTGGAAATCAGCTAGCCAAAGATCTAAAACAGTGGAAATGCCCACCTGGGACAGTAGTATTGCAGTATGTGGACGATATATTACTAGCCACTGACACAAAGGAGATATGTATAGAATGGACTGTAAGCCTACTAAATTTTCTTGGACTCAATGGCTACAAAGTCTCTCCACAGCATCTCTCCAAGCCCCATCAGATGGATGAGGCCAAGTTTCGTCGCCACTGCTTGGAGGAGCATTCTGACACTGCAGTGCAGTTTATTGCATTCAAAGGTCCCTAGGACCGCCCTACCTTCAGTTTGATGGAAGGGTTATTTTGGAGTGGGTGCCACTCAGAAAGACCTCAAAGTAAAGCTGTTGCTGTAGGGACTGAAGCAGATGCATGCCTCCAGATCCACTGGTATCCAAGCTGGGAATAGGGCCAGCTGAGACCTTGTTGGTTCAACAGCTCCTTCAGTTGACCAAAGGAAGGGGCCTGTTTTTGAGGGAGATAAACAGAGCAATGGAAAGTGTTTGATGCCACTGGTGTATATGTCTTCCCTTAGCACATGGGAGGCAGTGTGTCAGGGTGAGGACAGGCAGCCACCACTCCAAAGCAGTGTGGTGTGTTCTGAGCACCATGGTCAACCTGTACAGGCAACCGTCTTTTCTCTTCTGCACTCCTTTTAGTGGGCTCTTGAACCATCACAGGCATGCAGGAGAATGGAGTGTTCCTGCTCACCAGGGTTCTCCTCCTGGCCCTTCACATTGCAGGTAAGACCTTGTCCTGCCCACTTTACGCTCCCCCCACCCCAACAAACTTTCGTAGTTTCTCCCCTTAGCTTTGTCCACCTTTTGTTTGCCACTACTCTGCAGAAAAAGCCAAGAAGAAGCAAAGATTAAAACCTCCCCATACAAACACATCTTCTCTTTTTCAAAAATTGCAGCATTTTCAGGGCTTCCAAACAGAACTCAGTTTAAATCAAAATCCCTCACTGTTACTTCTTATGACTCCAGTCATCTCACCCCATGCATGCTTGCTGGCTACAGAGTCCCAAGAAAACCCGTGGTTTCCCCTCCGTTGTTTGTCCCACCCCATCTCTCCCCCACCGTCCCACGCTATCACAAGAAAATCCTTCCTAGTGACCAATAGAAACTGGGACTCCTGAAAGTGGGGGAGGAGATGCCTCTCTGGCCTTGCCGACCAGGCCCATTAACTGATGGAGTTATTTAGGCCATGCATTCACAAAGCTTTGGTCCTTCCAGGAAAGCTCCAAGTCACGCCTCATCTGGACATCGTGGGATGGCCAGGATGTGACATTGCCCTGCCCCATCACCTCCACAGAGCCACTGGACATCATCATTGAAGTGCAGTGGGTGAAAATCATTGACTGGAAGACAGAGAGTTTGCATAAATATACAAAAGTGGCTGGAGACTGGCCAGGAGAGAAGTACCAGGAGCGCACAGTCCTGCTGAGGGATGGATTTGCCATTGGGAACATATCTCTGTTGCTGAAGAGTGTCCAGCCAGCCGACGATGGCAAGTACAGCTGCATTATGATATCCAGCAGAGGTACAAGAGATATCACCACCACGCTCAGCGTTGCAGGTGGGAACTTCAGGGCCAGAGTGTGCGGACAGGGTGGGTGAGGAGGTGAGGGTGGGGGGATGTGTCCTCTTCACAGGGTATCCATGGTGCAGCACCACTCCATGGTCCTGAGGCTCATGCAGGTGGCTGCACCTGACAGCACTTCCCTGCATGCAGTGGCCAGGCACTACTACCACCACCTCCCTCCTGCCCGGGGTCACTGCTGTGCCTGGGGTAGAGGATATTTTGCTCACCCTGCAGAGAGCTGCATTCCAGAGGAGCTGTTGCTCAGCTCCTGGGAGAAACCCTCAGGCTTTGTGGCCAAGTTCTGGCTTCCCAGGTGGATCTGTGACTCCAGCATGGAGCTGCTTTCATGAAGGTCCTCTCTTTACAGTGAGTCTCTCCCTCACCCTCTCTCTTCTAGGCTCTGGGGCTGTGTCCATTGATGTTCAAGGTGACGAAGGGCAAGGGCTGGAGCTGGTGTGCAGATCGCAAGGATGGTTCCCCAAACCCGTTGTCCAGTGGATCACAAAGAACATGCAAAATCTGTCTCCAGACACAGCAGTAGACCAGGACAGTGAGCAATTCTTCAGTGTGCTGAGTCATGTCACAGTCTCAGGAGAGGAAATGGGAGAAATTGGTTGCCAAATCCAGAACAATCTGCTGCAAAAAGGGGAAGATTTTTCCATTACGCTCTCAGGTGCATCATGAGCATCTCATGCTTGTCCTGGGGTCTGCTTGTGCGAGCCAAGCAGCTTGTAGGGCCTCTTCAAGCTGAGGGGAAAGCTGTGGCTCCGATCCATTCCCAGATGTAGCAACAAACCTTCATCTGTGAGGAAAGCTTGCAGCAAGTGCAGGAGGTCCCAAGCTGCCTTCCATTCCAGACTGAAGGAATGAGGGAACTGGAGAAACCTTTTTCCCTGCAGACTGTGCAATATTTTCTGTTCACAGGTGCTGTTTTTCCTTGTGCGTCTCCGTGGGTCCCTGCCTTCTGGACACTCTTCACTTTATTTCTTCTCACATTGGCTGCTGGTGCTTTTCTGGTATTTAGAGGTAAGGGAGCTTTGTTATCTGCCTCACTGAAACCTGCCTGTGAGAGAGAAACGGTCCCTTAACAAGACAAAAGAGCTCAGACCTCCTTCCACATCATGCTCGGCACTTGTGGGGGTGGACGTATCCATGCAGGGTGGGAGATATGACCCAAGTCCTGATGGAGGTCTGCACTCAGGGATCACTGCGGTCACAGTCCCACTGCTGTGCAAAATGGCCTCTGCCTCAGCTGCCCCGACCCAATCCCATGACCCTGGAGGGTTCAGAGCAGACAGGGTTCAAGGTCGGGAATGGAGATGGCTGAGGTAACACGAATGGTGAGATTTAAAGAGGTTATTTCACTGAATTTCACTGAATTTTTTTTAGAGTTGGAAGGGACCATATAGATCATCAAGTCCAACTCCCCTGCTGAAGCAGGATTGCTTAGAGAATGCTACCCAGGACAGCATCCAGGCGGGTTTTGAAAATCTCCAAAGAAGGGGACTCCACAACCTCCCTGGGCAGCCTGTTCCAGGACTCTGGCACCCTCACCGTGAAGAAATTCTTTCTCATATTCGAGTGGAACCTCCTATGTTCCAACTTTTCGTTGTCCAATATTTGTTACACCACTGAGAAATGAGTCTGGTGATACAATAAGAACGACAGAATAGAAAAACCTGGAGAAAGAACTCATTTTTGCATACAATGCAAAAGGGTTGGGCCAAATAAGAGCTCTTCTTATCTTCTGCCCCATCCCAGCATGATGTGTTCACATCCTCCCCTTGACCACCCAACTTGCTGTGACGTGTCCCGGCTGAATTCAGATGCTTTTTCCCATCCTATCCACACATGGCATCAGTATCCCCTTCCTGGTATTTTCTTTGTGCTTCAGTACTTATTTCACCCTCTTCTTTGAACATTACAGAAAAACAGAGGGCTTCCAAGGGAAAATCCTGTGAAGAAAAGGCTTTACGGGAGCACGGTAAGGCAGATCTCTTTCTCTGAGTACCCACTTTGGTGCCCACTCACAAGCACCTTCCCCCCTTCAGCTGGAGAGAGCTTTCCTTGCACTCACAGAGCAAAGCTGAGACACTCGTCCTCTTCTCTCAGCTGAAGAGTTTACCAACATGTGAAAAAGGCCACATTCCTAAGAGCCCCTTTGGCTCTCCAGCCACCAGCAGAGGAAGATGCCAGTTCCTTCCCCTGGAGACTTCCCTGTGAAGTGGCTTCAAATCCCCTCAAAAGTCATCACTTCATCTGTCACAAGCAGCAGGAGCATGACCCTGGGCAGAGCTCAGGGTCCTTTTCCCAGGAACCCAACTGTTCAGGGAAGGACGTGGTAGTTCCCCACATCCAAATCATGGAGAGAACCCACCTCCTCCTTGCATTAGTGTGGGACAGAAGAGACAGAGTGGGCATCGGGTGAGGTCTTACGAACAACCCCACCAGCAATCCGTCTCCAGGACAAAAGGATTGAACCACCTGAAGGCAGATCTCAGTCAGGGCCATGACCACCTTCCTACCACCAGCTGCGATCCTGCAGAATTCCTGTGGGGTTTGTTGTGGATGCCAAGCCATTGCTCACCAACTAACTCTTGTCTTTTTTCCCTTGCTGTACAGAACTTGAGAAAAAAAATACGGATGCAGGTACAGTAAAAAGAATCTTTCCACTTTGAGAAAGTCCCCCTTGGGTTTTCCCAAGAACATGTAGCCATCATCATGTAACCTTCCTCCCACCCCTGGCAACTCCTCTTCATCACTCTTGCCCTCCACCAAGGTGCATTCTTCTCCACATCTTCCTTTCATTCCCATAATCAGGTCCCAAGAGGGAAATTGAGTACAAGGTGTCTGCAGACCAAAATCCACACCTGCAGCCATCAGCAGCACCCACCTCACACAAATGGAGAGGCCATGGGCTGATCTGGCTCCCCAGGGCACCACCCTCAGGAGGAAAATCACCCCGCAGTCCCTTCAAGCCCTGCCACGCTCCCAGGGAGACCTGATGCAGGGACATCTGAAATTCCTTCTTCAAATCCTCCACAGGGAAAGCAAAGGTGTTTTTCTCCTGTTTCTGTTGCAGATCAGGAAGACCTGAAGCTTCGATGCGGTAAGAGACCATTTACAGTGGGCAGTGGAAGGGGTGTTGCCATTGTGGAACAGAGACAGAACTGCACTGCCCTTGGAAATGCAGAGACGTCTCTGATGCTGTACCCAGGAGTTAGTGATGGATGGTGACCAGTTATTCTGCTCTGTGGTCATCATTCTCCCTGGGTATCTGTCTGTATCCAGCAGTGGCAGCGTCCTCTCACTGACCAAACTGCAGCCCATAACGCTCCCTGTTTCTGTTTCAGATGCACTAAGCAGAGAACTAGGTAAGTCAAGGCATCTTCCTTTCCTCTGCCTCTTTGTACACAAGTCTGTCTGTGGTTGGGAGCAGCGTCTTCCCTGGACCCCACAGTCCTCACAAAGCAGAGCCCAGACAAGACCTTCTGCCCCATTCCCCTGGGGAACCTGGGTGAGCTTCTGCTGGAGGAGAGATCAGTGACTCCAGATGGGCATGAGCTGAGACCCATATTCTCCCACAGTAGAGTGAGTTCTGCAGGGTCAGAGGGTTTGGCTCTAAACTTTGTGCTTTCCCCATGGGGCAGCTGGGGTTGTGTGATACATATCCTGGAGGTGAGAGCACCACATACATGTGGAAAAACCATGCTCAGTGCTAACTGTCAACAAGGAGGTCCACTTTTGCCTCACACCACTGTTCTCCCTACATGGCAGGATTCAGCTATGCCATGTCCACACAGCAGTCCTCACTCCTCCAGCCCAGCTGATGCCAGGACACAAAGCTTTCTCCATTGCTTGTGAGATACCACCCTTCAGGCACAGGGGGGCACTGAGCCACCAATGTGGGAGGGACATGGACCCAGAAGGACTGTTTGGGCCTTTAAACACACTGTATTTGCCTTTGACTTAGGTTTTCATTTTTTTAACAGAGTTCAGAAGAGCTCGAAGCCACATGGGTAAGTGTGCAGAGGGGGAATCAGACAGGAGGGCTGGAAGCAAAGTAGACGTCTGGGCACTGGGAGAAAGTCCCCTTTGTTCCTTCTGGAACAAGCTGCCCAAAACGTTGCTCTCTGCTGAGCAGGGGCACATGGACATGGGCTGGATGCTCCCTTGGGTCTCACTACACCCATGGCTGAGGTCTCACAAGACAGAGGTGGGAGCATCAGGCTTGGGAATGAAGCTGTCCTTCTTTGCCTGCCAGGACAGAGGCACCACCCTCAGGCTAGAAGCCATGCTTAGTCTCCAGGCTGACCTGGGAGCAGGAGTTCTCCTTCCAGTGCTTTCTCTAAGAGGCACCTGGTCCCTCTTCTCATGAGGATCTCTGCTCCTGGCCCTCTTGCCCAGCAGCCACTAATGGCTCCTCCTCTCTCTGACCAGTGCCCATCACCCTGGATGAAGCACAGAAACACTCTGAGCTTACTGTGTCCTCTGACCTGAGAAGAGTCCAGCACAAGCCATCCACCCAATGCCCCATCACCGAGCGCCAGCTCCCCATCGTGGTGGGGAGGGAGGGCTTTGCTTCTGGGCACCACTGCTGGGAGGTGCTGGTGGGAGATGGGCTGGACTGGGAGCTGGGGGTGCTGACGGAGACTGTGAGGGAGACACTGAAAGAGAGGAGCTGGGAGGAGCTCCCTGAGGATGGGGTCTGGTCGCTGAGAAGGGTGAGTGGGGAGTACTGGCCTGAGGAGGCCAATGCCAAGATACGGTCATGGAGCAGTGTCCAAATACCAGCGATTGGGTTGGGCTTGGACTTAGAGCTGAGCACACTCTCCTTCTACAACATTGTGACTTCAGACTGCATCCAGGAAATCCCCATCAAAGGCATCGAAGGCTCAACAAAGCTTTACCCCTTCCTCAGGCCAGGCCTTGGTGAGGCAGGAGAGGAGGGGAAACCCCTCACCATCAACCACAACACAGACTGGGACTTCCCAAGCAGTCTGGCTCCAAAATAATACAGGAAAAACTGACCTGAGGTGCAGTAAACCTCATGGATTCCGTGAAGAGGGAGAAGGGAGAGGGTAGCAGAGCAGCAGAGCAGCAGGGCTGGTCAGGGAAAGCCCTGCTTTGCTCCATGCAAACCCTGACAGTGAGAATTCAGACAAGTCTGGACTGGGAAATCCACCAAGACCGAGAACCCCACCTGGGCATGACATTTGCAGTGCCACATGCTCCATCCCCTCCCCAGGGGACCCATCGGGAGCGATCAACCTGGGCCAAGGAGATGCACCCACAGCTTCTGCAGCGACCACTTCCTTGGTTTCACCATTCCCACAAGTTTCTACTCCATGTTTCCCTTCACTAAATTGACAATAAAATTGGAAACAATGTTTTTCTTGTGGTGCCGAGCGCTGGTATGTTGTGCCGACTTTCACTGAGACCTGTGGGTAACATTTAACATGCTGATGAAGGGTGACCCAAATCTTTCCTGCTCTGATTGCCTTAGACCCCATATTCCAAAGTTTCCTTGAAAGGGAAATGCAGGTGTTTGGGGCTCCCCATGGCCTTTGGCTGCATTTATTTGTTGCTTTTTGATGTATGAGCCAGTCTTACTAGAGATCCCTAATCCCCAAAAATGGGGTGCCTCCTTTTTCCCATGAAGCTCTCCCTCTGAGGGTGCCTGTTCTTCCCATGAGGTGCCTGGAGGAGCACAAAAAAAAAGGGAAGTTTCTATTTCTCTGCAGCACAAATGCAAGTGCAGGTCCCAATATCAGGAGCCAACCCCGGTTCTGCCCAGCACGATGCAGACACAAGTGCAAATGCTGACAATAAAGCCACCGCAGAGCAGTCTCCTAGGGAGCTTATTTGGATTTTTCCCTGTCCCACATCTGTGAACTGTCCTTCCCACCCTGCTGTGCAACATGGGACATCTGGGGACACATGAGAAGATGGATAGACCCCTTGGGTTCTTCTGGTTGTACCCCTTTGGGGGACATGCATGTATTAGGTCAAAGCAGGTGTCACAGTTTAGGCCAGGCTGGCCAGTGACAAGACAACAGATGTTCTCCCCCATCTGTCACTTCAAGGAGAGGAAGAAGTGAAATAAAGAGATTTATGAGCTTTGAAAAAAACACTAAAGTAATGAAATATTAATAAAAAATTAAAATAGGAAATAATGAAAAAGATACAATAAAAAAAATTATATACAAAATTATATACAATTATACACAATTGTATACAATTTGTGTATACAATTATAAACAAAACCATATAAAACTTCCAGGGAGATGTCACTGGCAGGCAGTGGGGAAGTTCCAGACTGGACTTAGTGATGGATGGGAACTGGATTCCGGTTATCTTGACTCAGGACCCCCCCAGGTCAGGATCAAAGGCAGGCGAGCAGACAGGGTCCTCCTCAGATGTTGGTCACTGAAGAAAGAGAGCCATTGAAGAAGCATCCATTGAAGAAGAGCCAACCTGAGCCCTTTGACCCCTCAGCTTTTACCCTAAGCGTGGCAGATGAGATGGAACACCCGACTGGTCAGTTTGGGTTACCTGACTTGTCCTCTCCTCCTCAGAGGCATCACCTCTCCATGGGATAAACAGCCAACTGAGCTGACCCTGGCTGCCACAGCAACAAGTAAAAGCAAGAGCTCCTCACTGAACAGAAAGTTGGCTCTGGTTCACCCCAAACCAGGACAGCAGGGTCCCGCTCTGTGGGAGGTTTGAGAGGGCTGGTGGACCTTTCTGGCTGATCTGGCCATCAGTGATCGTCCTGCTCTGTTCTCACAGGTTTTACAGCAAGTGTCCTCAGAGAGGGGGTTATAGGGCTGTGACAATTAACCACAGCTCTATGAGCTTGTATCGTTGGAAGAGTTGTGGTTTGCATGGCTTATTTTCTCATTAGTGTAACTTCTCCAAACTGAGAGATCAGATCCCTCTCTCAACGGAGAGGACTGAACATCACAGGGTGTCAAACAGCTCTGATCATAGCCCAGCTGGAACCACTTTTGTGTTTCAAGGGAAAAGTCATTCTGCTGCAATTAGCAATAGACTACAGTCTAGACTAGAGTCTTTCCTCCATCCCAGTGCACAGCTAATATGGGGAACACCATGGGAGAGGAGAACAACCCTGAAAAATAAATCTGTTGAGCAAGTATGGTTTAACTTAAAAGGGAAAAAGTTCAGATGTTTTAATCCTAAACCTAATCTTCTGTGGTGGTATGGAGCTCATGGTAAGGACACCAGGGGCTTGACTCAGCTGCTCAGAGCATCCCCAAGGCTCCCAACACACAGCCCCTTCCTTGGGACAGCAAAGCCCAAGAAAGGCCAACCTGGGCACAGCAGCCCCATTTTCCCAGCGCGGAAGCTCTCTGCCCGAGAGAAAAGGCCAAGGTGGGCAAGGCTCCCTGTGCCCTCGCCGTGCTGGAGCGCTATCTGGGCTGGCTGCGGGAGCGGCTCACCGTGGCATACGTTGTGGTGGGCTTCATCTCCTGCATGCCAGGCTTTGGAGGGAACATGAAACCCTGTTAGTTCCCCTGCTGGCTCCGAGCCCTGCACAAGTATCTTCCTGGGCTATTGGAGCAGTGGAGGGAGCTGTGAACTTTGGATCACCAGGCTGGGAACAAATTAGCTAAAATAAAAGCAACTTTGGGACAGTTTTCAGTTTCTGGGTGGCCCTTATTTCTTCTTGGTTGGTTTTTTTGCCATGGTTGGTTTTTTAACTCTTAAAAAGCCCCCAAATTTTAAATCATCTAGGCACAAATCATTTTTTTCAGCTTGGGAGAGTAAATCTTAAACTTTTGACAGCAGCCGCTGCGATTCTTTCTGATAAGGATTTTTTTTTTTTCTGAAACTGAAAAAAAAAAATTATTGGAGAAGTGTCCCCTACGGAGAGGAATCAGGTGAGGCAAGATGTGTGCAGGTGGACACATATATACATGTCTTCTTCTCCAAGGGCATCGGTTGGGTTCATGATGGGAACAACCCACGACTCACCCTGTTATGTCCAACATGGGCGATGGTGGCGTCTGTTGGGGGACAAAAACCACATTGTCAGCTCTTGCTTCCCATTGTGGGTTTGGGTGAGACCCAGCTGCCTTGGAACAGCAGCTCCCCTGGGGTCAGGACTGAATCCCCTGCCCTGTTTCCCCCTCATTTCACCCCGCTCTGGGCAGCAGAGCGAGCTGCCCCACCCACAGCACCCCCTTTGCTGCAGCCGGGGGTGTCAGAGTTTGCAAGGAGATGTTTTCCCCACCGGCGCCCATCAATGGACCCACATCCTCAGCTGCTGCGCTCTGCTTTGAAGCACAAATCAGGGTGAAGTCAAAATGCAGAGGGGGAAAACACCAAGCCCCGAGGGGCTGGGTTGCAGCCTGGGGCCCGAGTGTGGGGGGAAGTCCCTGCCCTCAAAAGGTGTTGGTCACCTTGATGGCTGGGCTGCTGTCACCTTTCTCCTGCAGGCAGAAGCTGGGCTGTGCCTGTGGGCAAGAAGTGGGGTGCAACGCAGCCGGGAGAAATCTGCCCTTGTTCACCGGGCAGTTGTTTTGCATATCCCGCTGGGAAATTAACTGAAGGGACTGTAGGTGGCATTGGGAAAGGTTCTATGTAGCAGCACAAGGACAGGAAGAGATGGAGATGGTGGAAAGTTGTTCTGGGAAACATCTGTGCAACTTTGTGCAGCTTCTGAGACCACCACATGGCTGGTTGATGGGCACAGGGCTGCTGGTGGTGCTGGAGGGCAGCCCAACCACACAAAGGGGTTCCTCAAGAAGAGAGGTCTCCAGGGGAGAGAAGGTGGTACTCACAATGTATTTGGGTGTCATCAGTTGCTTCAGCCTCGGTGCTGGGAAGATGATGCTGCCTGGAGAGGAGGGGGAAAGCATTTTGTGGTCTGCCTCCAGGCTGTGATGGAACTATTGGGGTCATTCCCATGGATGGTGCTTTCTTGCATCAGGGCCACGGCTGAAGTCAAGCCCAGTGCAAGCTCAGCTCCACCCTGCGTCCACCCCAGGGGAAGCCACCAACAGACACAGACCATGCTGCCCCTGGCCAAGGACCACCCACAGGGCATACGGAATGCCCCTATCTCTATCACACCCCAGCCCCATAGCCAGGAGGGATTGCTGCTCACCTTTGGCATCTCTCTCTGCAGGGCCCTGCAAGGAAAAGGAAGGGAGAGGCAGGGAGGCAGAGTTACTGCCCAGCCCTGACTCTCCATGCTCTGGGCTGCCCCATGAACATGATGGGCTGAACCTCCACACCTCACTCAGGGAGGGATTTTTCCAGCCCAGCCTATGCAACTTTGAGTCCAGACGGGCTTCTCCCAAGCTCTCAGCAGCTGTGGACAGCCCAAGTGTCGAGGAGCCGTGTTTGCCCCTCTCAGGCCAGCTCGGAGACTCCCTTCTTGTGCCCAGAGGGCTGGGAGAAAATATTTCCCACCTGTATGGAGAAAATTGGTCTTCCCCATCACAGCAAACTTTCCTCCCCACAGGTGATAAAGGAAAGGTTCCTTCCCCTTCCTGTGATATGGGGTAACGAACTGGCAATGCTCAACCAGGATGGGTGATTTAACCTCCCCTCTGGGTTTCACCTCGTTGTTTCCCCTCAGTGTCCCCAAATCACTCACCTCTCTTCACGGCACAGTAGGTGGCTGCAGCCAGGAGGAGGAGAGAGACGGCCACCACTCCCAGAACGATGCCAGTGGGGAAGGGATAGACTTTCAGGGTACTAGGCGTTGGGGAGGTGACAGCTGTTAGAGAAGCACAGCGTGAGTTTCCCTTAGAGCCAGACCAGTTACTGGTCGATGAACCTCCCCACACCCTGGTGCCAGCAGCCCAGCATCCCTGGTCCCGATGCTGGGGGACACTGGGTGTGTGGGGAGGGAATCACTCACCTGTGGTGGACGGCCCTGCCTGGGAGCTGGACCCGCTGCCTGGGAGGAGAAAGGGCCAGGGTGAGAGTCTCCAGCTCTCCCAGGTACTGCACAGACCAAGCACCTGTGGGGACCCCCTCCCCCACCATCTCTCAACCCTGGGGATCAATCCATCCCTGCATTGCACAGCTGTGGCTCTGGGTTCGATCTGGCACCACCACTGTGCCCTTTGCGTGATGCTGGGGCAGGAGACGAGCAGGATGCTCCCCTGTTGCTCAGAGGAGTTGCCCCGGTGGCAAAGCTGGGCTGAACTGCATCCTGACTCCCAGCATCTCAACTGCCCAGGGACAAGCTATGGGGCACAGTAGGGTCCCAATCCTTGGATTTTGTTTATTGGGTCCCGGAGTTGCACTTGCTTGTGCCCAGTGCCACATCTTACCTATGACAGCCAGGTTCCGTGGTGTGCTGAGGGCAGAGCTCCTCACCCAGTTGCTCTCGTTCCTGTGCTGGTACCCACACCTGTACGTCCCTGCGCTCCTCAGGGTGATTTTCAGTTGCACAAAGTAGCTCTGCTGCCCCTGCTGGGCTTTCAGGCTGTGCTCCTCTACCCCATCCTTGCAGAAGACAATTCGGGTAGCAGAAAATGCTGTCAGGATGAAGCACCCAGCCAGAACTGTGTCATCAGGATGAGCAGAACATAAGTCGAGGCTGAGGTGAGGAGCTGGGAGGTCACCTGGAAGGAAGGCAGTGATGCAGGGATGGTAGAGGAAAGTGTTTGTGATGGGAGGTGTGGGGGAGAGGGAAGGGGAGAGGGCTGAAAAATACTGTAGATCAGGTAGAGAAGACTCTCTCCTCAAGGACTTTTACCCAGGGAAAAAAGCTCCTCTCTTTCTCATCCCCTCCTCTTGCACCACTCCTTTTTCATCACCCATCCCTGTGCTTACCATCCCCTGGGGAGCTGCAGATATCCTGAGCAGTCACATTGCAACCTGTAGTGTGGGGTAGAGAGGGTGTTGGTTAGAGGGGCTGTGACCCGGCTCACCCATTTGCCCACATCTCCACTGCAGAATCCTTCCTGCTCAAGCAGTTTCTCACCCACGAACCTCCTGGATCTCTTTGGTCTCCTCAATTGACACAACCGAAAGCCCAATTTGGGTGGTTTTGCTGTTCCAGGTGGATGCCCCTGAGTCCCTAAAACACTCCAGCCTGTTCCCAGTCTCACATTGTGACCCAGACACCCTCAGAGGTGTTGAAGAAACGTACACTTTCCTGAGAGCTGCCCCGTAGCTGGAGGAAGCAATGGTCTCCCTCCCCTCAGCCCAGCAGCTCTGCCCCTCAGTGCTGCACAGCTGCTCCCCACAGCCTGTCCCCATCCTCCCCTCTGCCCAGGACGGGCCCTCTCCTGCCCCGCTCAGCACCCCTCCCGCCCTCAGCCCCAAGGCAAAGGAATCCCCCAACTCACCCAGCAGCAGCAGGAGGAAGGCAGGGCCAGAAGGAGACAGCCCGGCACATCCCACCCGCCCCAGCATTTCTTGGGGCGCTGCGGCAACAGCCTCTCCTTGAAGCCTCTGCTTTCCTCTGGGCTGGGGACAGCGGGTCAAGAGCTGCCTGGCCCGTGGCTTGCAGCGCGCCTGGGGTGGCCACTGCTGCACGTCTGTGGCCAGCAGTGCCTTTCCCACAGCGAGAGGCTGTGAGGAGCGGGGGCCCTGCTGAGCTCAGCCCCCACTGCGGATGCTGTGCCTGCAGAGCCCCCGCTTTCATTTCTCTCCCCTCAGAGACAGGAGCACGAGCCGTGTTTGCCTGTCCCTCGGGGGCAGCATCCTCCCGGCAAAGCCCTCCTGCCCCTTCTCCCCGACTCTCCTTCACCCTTTGCTGACTGCTCCTCCCGGCTCTTCTTCAATGGGGATGGAAGTGATTCTGCCGGGGGAAACCGGGCAGGGTCAGAACTTGCTACAGGACTCTGGGGGTGGTCGTCAAGGGCATGGGGTCCCAGGTGGGCAGAGGTCTCCTAGAGAGGGCACCAGGTCTGCAGAGCAGGTGTTTGGAGATGTCAACGAGTCTGAAAATCCTGGATGAGCCCTATTTTTTTCAGATGAGCCAGGACTCAGCATAGCATGCATTGAAAGGTGATTCTACCTGATGAGACATCACCAGCAGCGTGTCCTTGTGGCCAAGAAGGCCAATGGTCTCCTGGGGCGCATTCAAAAGAGTGTGACCAGCAGGTTGAGGGAGGTCATCCTCCCCCTCTGCTCTGCCCTGGTGAGGCCACATCTGGAGTGCTGTGTCCAGTTCTGGGCCCCCCGGTTCAAGAAGGACAGGGAACTGCTGGAGAGAGTCCAGCGGAAGCTACAAAGCTGATCAGGGACTGGAGCATCTCTTTGATGAGGAAAGGCTGAGAGTCCTGGGGCTGTTCAGCCTGGAGAAGAGCAGACGGAGAGGGGATCTTGTCAATGCTTATAAATATCTGAAGGATGGGAGTAAAGAGGACGGGGCCAGGCTCTTCTCAGCGGTGCCCAGTGATAGGACAAGGGGCAACGGGCACAAGCTGGAACACAGGAAGGTCCACCTCAACACAAAGAAAAAAATTCTTTCCTGTGAGGGTGGGAGAGCCCTGGAACAGGCTGCCCAGAGAGGGTGTGGAGTCTCCTTCTCTGGAGTTATTCCAAACCCACCTGGATGTGTTCCATTTAACCTGCTCTGGGTGACCCTGCTTTGGCAGGGGTGGTTGGACTGGGCGATCTCCAGAGGCCCCTTCCAATCTCTGCCCTTCTGTGGTTCTGGGGAAACCTTCAGCCCCTCTGGAGACCTGTCAGGTGGGGGTTGGAGTGCAGGTCTGGAGACTGCCAATGCTGAGACCCCATCCCCATCTGCCCCTCAGATGGACAGCCCTGAGGGGTGGCTGTGGGGTACAGAGGGCCAGGCACAGCCACCCCTTAGGCCTGACTATGGGCAGGTGGGCTCAGCCATCCTCAGGTCGGCACTTTTCCAGGACATATCTGCTGGTGCGATGGCAACAGAGAAGGAAAGCCTCGGATCAGCAGGCACTGGGGCTGAAAGCTCCCTCCCAGGACACGTGGCCCCACCAGTCAGGAGTAAAGCAGCTCTCCCAGCTCTGCTCAGAGGGTTCACTCAAAGACAGAGGAGCAACATCAGCCTCCCTCTTCTGAGGAAAGCCTTTATAACTCGCCTCCCAGGGACCCTCAGCTGACCCAGGTGCCTCTACAAGGGGACTGTGATCAGCCCTCTGGTGCCCAGGGACCTGCCCTTGGCTGCCGGCATATCAAGCTGACAATATTTTATGACTAACAACTTTCTCTTCCAAGTCCCCCAGCTGCCCACCTGGACCTCCAAGATGAAGGCAGGAGGCTGGTTATTGAGGAGAGGAGGCTCTGTAGTGTCACCCTGGTGAGTGGTTTAGTGCACATAAGCGGAGACATGGCTTTGCTGCAGATCTCGCACAGCCTGGAGCTGCAGATCACGCACACACGTGTCACAGAGTGGCCACGAGAGTCCAGGTCTGCAGGGGCACCCTGTGGCTGTTGCACTGGGAGAAGAAAGCCAGACTTGGTGCAGTCTGTGTCCATCCTTGGAGCACGAAACGGAGAGGGGTCAGGGCCCAGTTGCAAATGAGTTATTGCCCGGCAGAGATGAACAGGGAGCAAAAGCGGTGGTGTAAACCAGAGCGCAGACAGTGTTCAAAACAACTACCGTCAAAACTTGAAAGCAATTCCGGGAGCTTTCACCAGAAACAGCCTTGACTTTGTGTGTCTTCAGCAAGTGCAGAGATCTCCCATCTGATAACTAATGTTACGCGGCCGGTTTAGAGCACTTCCTCATGTGTTGTGATATCGTACATCCTTTGTCTCAAGGTAAAATTGCTGCTTATTAATTGTCTGAGTTGGAAGGTCAAGATTATTCACAATTAGTAATTGTTACTGTGATGTTTAACAACTAAATTAACATTAGAGCAGGCTTCCCTAATCTGTCTACAAGGCATCTCAAGCTGGAAGAGCAAACCCTTTTTACATCCTGGGTATATGAGCACACCATGACTTTATTTTCCTTTCTCTTCAGCATCTCTCATTGCATCCCACTCAGTTTCCCATTTTATTGAAAAGCTTAGATTTCACAATTGAGCTCTATCTGCACCATTCCTCTAATTTGCTTAATTGTATAACTCTCTATTTTGGGGTCTCAGTCTGTACAAGTACAGCTGGAACTCAGTTTCAGCTCTCATCATCTTGAGAAACTTTATGACTTGACACTGATTTTGGCAATAATGCAATGGCAAGAGTCAATGGCTTCTCATTTTTATTTGCCTTCTCCTTTTACCCTGTAGCAATAAGGAAAAAAAAAAAAACCAACCCAAGGAAACACAAAATAATTTAGGTTGGAAGGGACCTCTGGAGGTCATCTGCTCCAATGCTCTGATCAAAGCAGGTCTAGTAAGATGAGGATGCTTGAGCCTTGAACTCCTCCAAGGGTGGAATTCCCTCAGCTTGTTTTAATATATGATCATCTTCATGGTAAAAAGCAGCCAAAACAAATTTCCTTAAGTTTTATTGGAATTTCTCATGTTGCAGCTTGTGTCTCTTGCCTCTTACCCAACCAAGGTGCATCTCCAAGAAGATGTCATATGCACAGAAAAATACAGGAAGGACATTGAGCTCCAAACTGAATTTGAGCTCCCCGAGTCTTACAGACTGTTACCCAGGGAGGTGGTGGAGTCTCCATCCTTGAAAATATTCAAAAGCCAAGGTCCTGGGGAATGGGCTCCAGGTGGCCCTGCTTGAGCAGGAGGGGTGGATCAGATGACATCTGGAGGTCCCTTCCAGCCTCAGTTAGCCTCTTTTTCTATGACTCTGTACAGAGCACGTGACATCTGAAACCACAGGTTTCAAAATCTAGAAAGTCAGATTGTAGCTGTGTATGCAGCCAATTACCCCGTGTGTTTTAATTTCCAGTTCCTCTCTGCTGTTTAATCACTTGCAAACATAGCAATAGTGTTTAAGAAGACGAGCTGTGTGATATAGAGGAGCAGAAGACTTCCTTAGTCCCCTGAGTTGGTGAAGTATTGACCACCGAACAAGATGTCTGTCAGAAATCAATTCTTGGGTTTTTGGAAAAGTCATTATAATGTCTTGTCTGTATCACTTTATTCCATAATTCTGATTGTGCTCGAAGAAATAATGGAGACTGAATTTAAATGTCCTCGGAAGGCGTCATTAAAACATGGGTACGTTCTTTCCTACTTTTTCTGTCCAGCGTTCATTATACTTGTCCTGACCTTGACCTCCAATCCTTCATTCATGACCTGCATTTGCTGCGCTGGGAAATGCTCGTGCTGCCGGACAATTAAGATAATGTTTAGGATACTTCTGCCTCCTCTGATCTGGTGTGTGATCCTGCTGTGCGATGGCAGATACATAGACTGTGTGGCTTCAAGAAGCCAAGGAAACAGAGATCAAAATGCAAACCAAAGCAGTGCAGCAGAATTACCCAGTGAAGCCTCCACAATATCTCAGGTAAGAGCCCTGGGAATCTAGGACTTCAGGTATTTTAATATCGCTTATTTTGTGTGTGTGAATAATCTGGAATGTGTAGTAATATGGAAACCATTTCATCTGGAGAATGAAGTGTAAAGTTGCAATTCTGATTTTTATTTGATATGTTTCCTACATTTGCATTACCTTTTTTTATCAGTACAAGTTTATAATACGCATGTTCTTCTGAGGCTAAAACCTGAGCTTTGAACATCTGACTCCATGGTTATTCTGGAAGTTTACACATGTGCTTTGCATCTGGCTCTTAAAGCAAGTCCTATGAAAATCAGAAATAAGATTATTTACTGTTTGAGAGAGAGACACCAACATTCCTTGTTTCAGTGCGTTACTCTCTTACCATCAGTCGTCATTTAGCAATGGCAGGAGCGAGGAATGTCTTTTACAAGAAGAACTGTGTGGCTTAATAATAGTGCAAGGCTTTAATATGGTAAAGTTCTCCCCTCACTCAGGTGCAAAACATTTTTAGGAATATAAAGTCCATTGACATAAGTAGATTTAATATTTTCTCTTCCAGATTGCAGGGATGGGTATTCTTGCTCTTGTCAGCTTGCTTTATGGCCTGTACCACATGTTCCACTTCTGCTCCTGCTGTAAAGATGAGGAAGAACATTGGAAAGACAAGCTGGAGAGTTTATTAGAGGAAGAAGTAAGGAAACACATTGAAGAAAAGAAGAAAGAGCGTGCAGAGCGGATAATGCAAGAGAAAGTGAAACCTTCTCTCCAGCAAGATAATGCTAATTTCTGGGAAAATGTAGATTTCAGAAACACAATGAAAAAAATAAAGGAAGCTGTAGAGTGTGTTGTTACAGAGACATGGGGGAGACAACAAGCAGTTAAACAAAGTGTGCCTCTCATCTCCGCAATTATGAAATAAGAAATTATACCCTCTCAGCAAGGTCACCTATGGCCACACTTATGCTGATGACCCCCAGTTTTCCGTAGATCTCATCCCTCTTACACCTTTTGGACTCCTAGGTCTACTGCCAGTTTGATATCTTCTCTTTCGTACTCTACTCTCAGGTGATATTAAAAAGCTTTATGAAAGGTTGTCTGGTAGTCTTTGTTTATATGTATTTCTTATCTCACCTTTATTGCTCACTAGATTGCTCACACCAGAACAGACTTCAGAAACCAGCACTTAGTTCTGAAGAGGTGGGCAGCTACTCCTGACGAAGGGGCCAGAGCAGGTGCTGATGCACCAACACCAGGAGGCTCGATCTGTCTGTCCTGGGCTTGCTGGGGAAAGCACCCGCCTTGTTCCCAGTCCTCCTTGTCCACCAGAGCAGGTCTTGTCGGCACTGGTCACCTTATTATCCCTCTTCCTATCTCTTTGCCCTCATTTTGTTGCTCTTTCACCTCTCTTTTTCCACCCCGGTATCAGTTTCTGATCCTAGTTTTGCTATATCTGTACCCAAACTGGTACTTCTAATCCTGTTGCCTGGACAATCTCGGCCACTCAGGCTTTGTCTTTGCATAAAGCAGGGAAGAAATAAGCAAAGAAGGAGGAAACATCTTCAGGTCTTAAAGGGCAGGCGAAATGTGAGCTGGTCCTTCCTGAACATTGTGCTGGTTTTCACTGTTCCTGCTTGCAAGGAATCAATTAGTCCTTAATTGCAATAAAACTTTCTAAGCACAAGTCAAGTGTTGGTGTCTGTATCACCATCAAAGGGGGACCACATGCTCCGTTCATCCTCAAGTGAACCGGCCTCCTGGGAGGTAGGGCAGCCAGCTTTCTTGAAGGAACAAAGCAGGTCTGACCTGTTGCTCAAAAGAGGGGAAATAGGGGATGAGCGTCGACCAGCAGCGTGCACACCTGGCCTCTGGGTTCAGAATCTGAAACTCGGTGCCACCGTGTTTTTCTGCCTCAGCGGAGCTCTGCTCCCTCCATTGCACACCAAGAATTTGGAGGCTGCTGCTGTTCTTTCAAAATGTATTCATGTTTATGAAGTTCTACAGGACGGTGGGGGGACGATGAGCTTCCCCACCTGTTTTCACAAAGAAGGTCCATGGGTGAGGATCAATGAAATCCATGGCCATGGCTGTAACGGAGCTTAAGACAAAACCACCTATAACGTACCTCAGACAGGGACCCAAGGCCCAAGCCTGAGCTTAAATGGAACTCCTGGAACCTAAATGGAGCTCCTGAAGCTTAAATGGAGTTCCAAGGTATGTGGATTGAAGCCCCACCCTGGGAAAGTTGCCCACTGCTCAGCTGTCAATCACCCCTCAGTCCTGTGGGATCAGAGACCCCAGACTGTCCAGTGAAAACATTTTCGAGAGAGCCAGCAGAGCCCAAGCTCAAGCTTTACTTTCATTTGCCCAAGCACTTCTAGTCCCATCACATTTACCAGAATGACCAAAATCTGGAACCTGGCACAGAAACGAGGAACACTGATTGAACAGCAAAGATCAGGGCACGCTTTTTACCTAAATCCCAAATGGAGAGAGAGGCTCCTGTAGGACACACAGATATTTCCCTTGAGGGAAGAGCTGATGCTTGCACGTCTCTGGCTGGGGTCCATCCCCACTTCTGTAGTCTGGCTTTCTTGAACATGCAAAGCTACATAGGCCCTTTTTGGGGGCAGAAATTTGCCAACAAGACAAAAGCAGAGCAGACAGGGTTTGTTACCTGCTGTTGGAGAACAAGGTGGACCGGGGAGTGTTACTACGGGGAGCCAAGAGAGGAAAAGAGAAGGTGTGAAGATTGAGATCTCAGGCATGGATCAAGAGTACACTGGAGAGAGAAGAAGATCAGAGGATGCCCAGCAGCACTCACAGATGTCCGGGAGACCAGAACTGCTCTCCTTGGAGTTGTCTGAGATGTAACTTTGTCCTCTTGGTGATGTGGGTGGACAGCTTGACCAGGGCTGAAGACTTCCTGCAACTGGTTGTGTCATGGACGGGGACACACAGAAGGAAGCAGGAGCTGGAAGTGAGGAGGGGGTACTCAGAGAGTATTGAGAGGGCACAGGAAGGTTCAGAGGTAAGATCCACACCAGAGCTCGTGGAAGTTGAGGGAGTCACAGGGCACTTGCTTAGGTATGTTTTGCGTGGAGATAGTTTGGCTTTACCTGATCTAGCTGAAGCACCATTTCTAATAATAAAGAGACTTTCCAGGCTGTCTCTCGGACAGCCAGCTCGCCCACTGTGCCTGCTTGTCACAGGAAGAGAAGTCCCAAGGACTCCTGATCCTGGTGCCACGTCCTGGTTCTTACCCAGCACCACATCCCTGTTCTCATCAACTGTTCTCATTCCTCTCTTCCTCCACAGCCTGCGAGGTGCCTGCAGAGCTACCACTTGCTCTGTTAGTAAGACTAATGGTGGATGGCCAAGAGCACTGTCCACTGGGTGCAAAAGGAGACAGCAGAGAAGGAGGGACAATTGCCCCCGCTCATTTTTTCACCCCAGGGAAATATTTCAAAATAGCAGCCTTTGGGCAATACCTAAACACTGCTCCTTGTCATCTTCTTCATCAGAGCAGAGTCTCCTGGACATGGTGAGCAGCAAAGGTTTCTTTTCTCCCCTGCTCTGCTCCCGCCATCTGAACCCACAGACTCAGAAACCGGTCTCGCACCAGAACGAACCCAGTAAGGGCACTTTGGCTTTCTCTGAAAGCAGTCTGCCGGCTGTTGGCTACAGGCATTTGCTGCGGTTTCATTCTTTCTCTCACTGGCAGGAACTACTGGGGCATGACCCTCAGGACGGTGAGCTACGCCACAGAGAGACTGCCAGGGTCAGAGGAAGACCCTGCAGAAATATTCTGTCACTTCATGCAGTCTGTGATACCTTGCTCGGCCTCCAAAGGCCAACCTGGAGATGCCCAGGTCACCATTAGGATGCATGTTGTATCTGCTTGACCTGCACTGGTGTCTAAATTCAGATGCCAGGAGTCCTGGTTTGAGGTCAAACCAATTTTCTTTTCAGTAATTTTACTTTTCAGCTAAGTCTCTTCTAACTCTCTGAAATTAACGGCACGGTTTTCAGTGCCTGCTTCTCGCAGAGGAGGTCTGACGTTTACAGCGAATGCCCAGGGATGGTGTGCAGAGAGGCTCCTGCTTACACTTACTGCTGTAACAGCCGAGGTCCACTCACTTTGATATGTACCAAGGTGGAGGGTTGGAAGCAGAAGAGCGTAGAAGGGCGGCACCTGCAGGGAGGAGGGGACGGGAGAGGTGACCCAAAGCTGCCCAAGGGGGTGTTCCATCCCACCTGCCTCGTGCTCAGTATAAAAGCCGAGGGATCAAAAGGCTCAGCTTCTTTCTGCAGCCGCCAGCATCCAGGGAGGACTCTGTCTGTTCATCTGCCTTTGATCCAACCTGTGTGTTCCTGAACCCAGTTCTTGAATCCAGTTCCCGTCTGTCACTGAGCCCAGTCTGGGACTTTCCCAGTACCTGCCAGTGTCGTGATTGTCATCCTGGGAGTGCAATATGGCTTTATATATATTGTACAAATTTCATTATTTTCTTATTAATAGTATTATATTTTCTTTTTATTATTTCATTATTAATATTTCATTAGTTTAGTTTCTTTTCAGCTCATAAGTCTCTCTCCCTCTCATTTTCTCTCTTCTCCTCTGAAGGGAGATGCTCTCCCTTCTCTGAAGGGGACACAGGTTAAAGGCAGCATCTGCTGTTCATGGTAGTGGCCAGCCCAGCCCAAACCATGACATCACCACGAGGCAACACGCAGGCAACTTTATCACGTACTGTACCCCTGACTAAACTGGAGCTGAAAAACCTGGCTTCAAGGTAGGCAGCCTCCCCTAAACCACCCAGTCCTGTGCAAGGAGGTTTCTAGTGGCACTTGGGTTGTCCGTGGGCGTCCACGAGACCTGCCTGGATCTGACAGGCACGACACAAAGCTTACAGAAGACATGCGGTTTTCTGCAGCAGCTGAACATTGTCCTTGAAGCAGGAAAAGCTCTAAAGCAAGGACGGGGGGTGAAAAGATCTCGGCCAAGCCAAACACCAGGGGATTTTTCAGCTTCATATTAACAAAGCAGAGGGAGTGGATGTCCACTGCCGGCAGTAATGAGTGCCTCTGCTGTATCGACCTGGGGAGCCCTCTGCTCTGCAAAGCACCGGTGACGCTGGTCTTGGGGAACTGGAAGGAATCACTGTTCCAGTTGCCCCTCTTCTTCTGGCTTTTTAGGGGAGCTGTGAGATGTGAGGCTTTGAGAAAGGAGGGGCAGTTTTACGTGGGTCACCTGTAACACTAGAGGATCTGGTGCTTTCTTAGCCGAGGACATCGTATTGGGGGGCATCAAGGACCAAGGACATCTCTGGGGGCAGAGAAGAGGAGGAGAGCAGCCTTTGTTGCTCACCATGGCCAGGAAGCTCTGCTCTGAGACAGGAGATGGCAAGGAAGAGTGTTTACCACCTGAAGGCTGATGTCTTGGAGGATTTCCCTTTCACGTACTCATGCCCCTGGTTCAGTAAATTCCAGCAAGCCCTTCCGCTGTTTTCCTTTGATTCCCAGAAAACCAAGCATGAGGACTGACAAGGAGAGCAAGGCTGAGCAGAGTTCTTACCAAATGGAGCTGCGTTCCTTGAGGACCCTTGCCACAGGGACCTGAGACTGCCTGTCCCTCTGTCCTGACACCACTGAGAACAAAATGGGGCCAGCAGCTGGAGTTTCAGGCACACACAATTGAACAGGGAGATTTCTAGAGGAGAGAAAGGCAGAAGACAAGCTGATAACTGATGCAGGGTCGAGATGTGAGGGTGGTGCCCAAAGAAGGAACCACCCAGAGCGATGGTGCAAGTACTTGGGGTGGCCGTGGCAGAGCTCCAGGAGTGCCTGTGTGCACAATGCTCTGCACTTCTTTAGTCACGTCTTCATCTTCCATAATATTTTGGAAAAAATTTTGGAGTTGAGAAGCCAGTTCTCCCTGCAGCTTCTCCTGCACTATCTCATCCTTCTCCGTTTTAATAAAGTTTTCTACTTCTTTCTCTAGGTGGATCTTCATGTGTTTCGTCTCAGAATTTTTTAGAAATACAGTCTTTTCCTTATGACTGCACCAACATGAAAAAATGGTTTAAATGAAATAAATGCTGACAATTAATGAGGTGGAAAACAATGCAAAAACCTAAAGAGGAAGCAGTTTAAGTGGACACTATTGATGGAATTCTTTAAAATTTCATTGCACTACCTGAAAGACAGGGGAACCTTTAAAATTTCCCAATGACTGTGTGGCGGTGTGCTCTCCCTGTTTTTCCCCCTCTCCTTCCCCCGTCCCAGCTCCTGCTCGAGCCATGGCCACCATGGCCATCAGAACATCAGTTGCGATAACTTGCACCCGGACTTTGGGGGATGGCTGGCAACATAGCCAAAACACTGTCTGGAGCGGGGACCTAGATATTTTGTTCCCATGAGAATACGACTATAGGTCAATGATCTCACTCTATAAATAGTGGACAGTCCCAGAGCCCTTGGAGCTCTCCTGCAGGGCAGCGGCTGCACGCCAGGATCTCCCCTTTGGTGAGGACGCTCGCTTAAGGTCCTACTCCTCGAGGCTGAGAGATTCCTTGCCGCAACAGATTCTCGGTAAGTGACTAATAGCATGCTAAACTTTGAAATCTTAGCTAAGTAATAGGAAGGGTTGATTGCGCAGATATAATCCTTTGGACATAATCCATTGACCAAGTCTGGGACTAGGACTGGATCCAGCCACACTCAGAGTCCTCCCTGAGACGGAGTTTGGAAAGCAAGGGGGTCCTTTCTGAACCTCGTGACTCAACGGGAGGGTCTCCCTGACAGCTTGTCTGACCCTGTCCTCTATGCAATAAATAATAGAGTGTACCTTGACATCGAATCTCGTAAAACACTATCGCATTTACTACTGGTTTTATCGCATTTATTCCTGATTTTGTTAAATCACCGTTTCCCCTTAATAAATATTTCACTACTTCTCTCTTACGAGTGAAGTTAATCACTCCGCCCGCGACAGACTGAGATCTATTTCCAAACTTAGATGTACTCAGTAATCTTTGTTATGATGGGATTTTGTAATGATAATGTAAGTCCATCTTTAACATATGAGCCACTCGGCCATTTTCTCTGATATTGACCTACAAATACTTTTTGGCAACTCTTTTTTCAGAGTAAATCTCAAGATTTCACAACTGAAGCAGGAGAGGTTCTGGCTGCATTGAAGGAAGAATTTAATGAGGACAATCAAGCCGGACCAGAACTCTGGGAACTGTTTCGCCAGTGAAACTGTGCAGTCGCTGCCAGGGACAGAGGCAGAAGAAAAGTCACATCTTGGCCTCTTGACCGTGTCTTTCCATTCTGTGGGTTTGTTGTTTGTGACCACAAGACTAAAAAAAACTTGCCATAACTTGACAGGGCTCTGTGAGGTGTGTTTTGCTCAAAGCCAAACCAGAGACAAAGTCGTTCCCTTCCAGGAAGCCCTGCTTGCGAGCTGCTGAGCAGAGCACACTGTGGCTTCTGTGGTTTTCCTCCCCCTCGCACACCGCCTGCACAAACACAGCAAAGAGGACAGGAAACATCTGCAAGGTGCTCCCCCACCAGCCTCCCTCTGCCCCAAGGCAGTTGCTGCTGTGGGAGGCTGTTTCACAGACTGGTTCAGGTTGGAGGTCATCTGCTCCAACCCCACGGCCCAGGTAGGGCCAATTGGAGCCGGTTGCCCGGGATCATGGAAACCCAATAGAGCTACTTACATGAAAACTACGGTTCTGGGTACGCATCTGTCAATGCGAGATGCTGGAAGAGATCAGCAAATCCCCATCATCCCTAGGAGCTTGGTCTGCTCTCACCTCAGAAAGGGGAGGGTGAAAGTGATGAACTGACTGGACGTGGGTCTGCTTGGACCTGAGGAGCTTTGGCTCATACATTTCACAAAGTCATCATAGCAAGAAATTCCTGTGACCATAAAGCCCCTATGCCTCAATTTGCTGCTGAACCTCTCACCTTCCTGGAAATCTACCCAATAAGGCCTGGAGCGTGGTCTTAGAGGGGCCAGAGCACAGTTTGGAAGAGAAATGTAATTTCATTGGAACGTGCTTATCCCCAGGGAAGTTTCCAAAGGCTTGATGTGTCTGATTGCTCTAAATGGGCCTTGGGCCACTCACCTGGCTTACAGTTTCTGCTCCAAAATGCCTGCAGGGCAATTAAGCACCTGAAAGACATGTCCTGGCTAATCAACATGAAAATGACCTCATGTGGAGGAGACCTGGACCCTTCTGAGGGTGCATGGAGTGACAGCCCAGGACATCTCTACCATCACTAGAGGTCTGCATGTGAGCAGCTGAGTCAAGTGCTCCATGTCCAACAGAAAGAGTTATATAGGGTTGTATATATAAGAGTTATATAGGGCTATATAAAAAGAGTTATAACAGGGTTGTGATTAAAACATCTTAACTTTTTCACTTTTAGGGTAAACCACAGTTACTCAGATATCTTTTTTGGTCGTTCTCCTCTCCCATGGTGTCCCCCGTACCAGCTGTGACTGGGACGGAGGAAAGACTGGTTATTGCTAATTGCAGCAGAATGACTTTTCCCTTGAAACACAAAAATGATTCCAGCTGGGCTATGGTCAGAGCTGTTTGGCACCCTGTGATGTTCAGTCCTTTCCCTTGACAGAGAGATCGGTTCTCACAGTCTGGAGAAGTTACACCAATGACAAAATAAGCCACGCAAACCACAACTCTTCCAACGATACAAGCTCATAAAGCTGTGCTTAATTGTCACAGCCCTATAACCCCCCCCCTCTGAGACACTGGCTGTAAAACCTGTGAGAACAGAGCAGGATGTTCATTGATGGCCAGATCAGCCAGAAAGGTCCACCAGCCCTCTCAAACCTCCCACAGAGCGGGACCCTGGTTTGACCTAATGCCTGCACGTCCCCCAGGAGGGTACAGCCAGAAGGACCCAAGGGGTCTGTCCGTCTTCCCATGTGTCCCCAGATGTCCCATGTTGCACAGCAGGGTGGGAAGGACTGTTCACAGATGTGGGACAGGGAAAAATCCAAATAAGCTCCCTAGGAGACTGCTCTGCGGTGGCTTTATTGTCAGCATTTGCACTTGTGTCTGCATCGTGCTGGGCAGAACTGGGGTTGGCTCCTGATATTGGGACCTGCACTTGCATTTGTGCTGCAGAGAAATAGAAACTTCTCTTTTTTTTTGCGCTCCTCCAGGCACCTCATGGGAGGAACTGCCATGGGAGGCTGCCCAGGGAGGGTGTGGAGTCCCCTTCTTTGGAGATTTTCAAGACCCGCCTGGATGCAGCCCTGAGTAACATGCTCTGACATGCTCTGGGCAATCCTGCTTTGGCAGGGGAGTTGGACTAGATGGCTTTTAAAGGTCCCTTCCAACCCAAACTATTCTACGATTCTACGATTCTACAACCTTTATGGTCCCTTCCAACTCTAAAAATTCAGTGAAATTCAGTGAACAGGAATCCTCAGAGGGAGAACCTCAGGGGGGAAAAGGAGGCATCCCATTTTTGGGGACCAGGGATCTCTAGTAAGACTGGCTCATACATCAAACAGCACCAGCTAAATGCAGCCAAAGGCCATGGGGAGCCCAAAACAACTGCATTTCCCTTTCAGGGAAACTTTGGAATATGGGGTCTAAGGCAGTCAGAGAAGGAAAGATTTGGGTCACCCTTCATCAGCACTTTAAATGTCACCCACAGGTCCCAGACGGTCAAAGTCAGCACAACATCCCAGCACTCAGCACCACAAGAAAACCATTGTTTCCAATTTTATTGTTAATTTAGTGAAGGGAAACATGGAGTAGAAACTTGTGGGAACGGTGAAACCAAGGAAATGGTCGCTGCAGAAGCTGTGGGTGCATCTCCTTGGCCCAGGTTGATCGCTCCCGATGGGTCCCCTGGGGAGGGGATGGAGCATGTGGCACTGCAAATGTCATGCCCAGGTGGGGTTCTCGGTCTTGGTGGATTTCCCAGTACAGACTCGTCTGATTCTCACGGTCAGGGTTTGCATGGAGCAAAGCAGGGCTTTCCCTGACCAGCCCTGCTGCTCTGCTACCCTCTCCCTTCTCCCTCTTCACGGAATCCATGAGGTTTACTGCACCTCAGGTCAGTTTTTCCTGTATTATTTTGGAGCCAGACTGCTTGGGAAGTCCCAGTCTGTGTTGTGGTTGATGGTGAGGGGTTTCCCCTCCTCTCCTGCCTCACCAAGGCCTGGCCTGAGGAAGGGGCACAGCTTTGTTGAGCCTTCGATGCCTTTGATGGGGATTTCCCGGATGCAGTCTGAAGTCCAAACAATGTAGAAGGAGAGTGTGCTCAGCTCTAAGTCCAAGTCCAATCCAATCACTGGTATTTGGACACTGCTCCATGACCGTATCTTGGCATTGGCCTCCTCAGGCCAGTACTCCCCACTCACCCTTCTCAGCGACCAGACCCCATCCTCAGGGAGCTCCTCCCAGCTTCTCTCTTTCAGTGTCTCCCTCACAGTCTCCGTCAGCACCCCCAGCTCCCAGTCCAGCCCATCTCCCACCAGCACCTCCCAGTAGTGGTGCCCATTGGCAAAGCCCTCCCTCCCCACCACGACGGGGAGCTGGCGCTCGGTGATGGGCCGCTGGGCAGATGGCTTGTGCTGGACTCTTCTCTGCTCAGAGCATGCCCTGGCCTCTCTCCTGTGGCCGTGCCTTTTCCTGGAAGAGAGGGAGGTATTTTGCCACTGCATTGAAGTTCACCACCTGGGAATGAGATCCTCCTGCTTGTGGATAAGAGGTCACCTTGGTGTTCTGGGTTCTTTCTACAGGCTCCCCCCATGAGGGAGAGTGATCCCTGCAGCAGGGACATAGAGCTGATTCTCATGAGAGAGCCCAGGAACACTGCTCACAGCAGAGCACAGGGGAAGGAGACGGAGAAATATTGGCAATAGGTAAGTGGTGCTGACAGCGTACCTGTCTCAGCAGTGCTGGCTCCTCATCCCTATGTTAGTCCTTCTCCTGATCTCAGGGCTACACGCTTCCTCTGCAGAACCTTCTTTTCGGTCTATGAAGCAACTCATGTCCTGCACCCACGGTTCCTTTCCTCACAGTACAAGCCATACTGGGAATCAAGACCAACCACCTCCACCAGACACACACTTGAAATCCCGCTCCATCTGTGTTGGAGTTCTCCTCGTTTTCCTTCCATCAGCAATGGAGGTTCCAAGAGACGTAGCTCTCACCTGGCTGTGGGTTTTCTGCTCTGCAGCAGGGCTGGGAGATACAAAGCTGACCTCTCCAGCCTTGGAAGGGTTCAGGACCCACGTGGGGCAAGGCCTGAGCTGTCTGCTGTGGCCTCAGGGTAGAGCCTGCTTTCAGCAGGAGACTCCACCGGACACCTCCCAAGCTCCTTCCCACCCAGAAGAGCTCTGCCGTTTGGTGACAAAGACAAAACCCCAAATCCCAGGCCAAGCCTCCGGAATGCACTTGGTTTCTTCAGAAACCTTTAGGGCATGTAGGAGAGCTGCCATGGGAGGTTCTGGGAGGAGATGTGAGGGAGCAGAAGAATCCCAGTGTGGGGTGGCAGGAGGGAAAGAGGCAGTGAGGTCCCTGCAGCCTCCCTGGGAAAGACCCTGTGCTGCTGCCCATGAACTCTGTGGACTAAGGTGTGAAGGGAAAAGGGAAAGGTGGGTTTTGGGCTGGTGTCACCCACTCCCTGTCTGCAGGGAGGGAGGCCGAGGGGATGGGAGGTGTTGGAGAGGGCTGATGGAGACATCTCTGCATGGCTTTGCCCGTTCCCACCTCTCAGCTGCCTCTAACTCCTCAGCCAGTCACCAAAAAGGCTTTGATTTGCATTTCAGAGCTCCCTCACACCCTTCTTCCCCACAAAGCCCAGCAGACCTCATCCTGCCCTCACCACCAAACCACAGCCCCAGGGAGCCCCATCCACCTCTGCTGCCCCACCACATTCCTTCTTGTCTCCTGCTTTGGCTGCTCCTGACACGTCCAACCACAAACCAAAAATAAAAATATTAAAAAAAATAAAGTCCCCAAAAAAATCTGTTCACTGGCAGGAAATATCAGGCCCAGACACCAGCGTGATCAGCTCATGGTGACCACCAACCTCTCATCAGATAACGTGGCACGTGAAGGCCACCAGAGCTGTTTTCTCTTTCGCCACATGGGAAGGAAAGCAGAGCAAAAGGAAGAGATCTGTCCCAGTGCTCCTAGTGCTTGGCTGGAGGTGCTCCAGCTACACCAGGTTTTATCTGAAAAATGCGTCCCCTCTGGATGGAGGGATGGGCGGGCAGATGGATGGAGAGTGCAGAGGTGGGTTGGGTTCGGAGAGAGATGACCCACAGACAGGCACAATCTCTGCAGGAACATCAGGAAGGGAAACGCAGGGATGGTCTGACAGATGTAGGGCCAGGTTCCATGTTCTGAACCCAACCTCCACCTAGAAAATGGGGTTCAAGGGGCTGGAGAAGAGGATGGAGAACAGGAAGGTCTCTGCCCCCTACACCAGGACCCCCAGCTGGACAAACATCAAAACTAAACCCAAGCTGGAATTCACACCAAGAAGCACCTTCAGCAGAGCAGCTTTCCACCCGACCTGGCATCCAAGCAAGCTCCCAAGCCCCAGACACAGATCAACCCACCCACAGGACCTTCAAACCACACTCCCCTTCCTCACCACTCAACAGGGAGTCCTCCGAGCTGACAAAAAAAGGGGATTAGGAGACAAAGGAACATAGTGCCCGGGATTGTTGGTTTGTGATGGGGTGTTGTGTGTGAGGTTGTGGGTGTGGGGTTTAGCTGGTGGGTGCTTTTTTTTTTTTTTTTGGGGGGGGGGTTGTTGTTTGTTTGGTTTTGTGTGTTGTGTTTTTTTGTTTGTTTGTTTCTTTGTTTGTTTGTTTTTTAATGTGGTTGGACTCGATGATCTCAAAGGTCCCTTCCAACCACTAAGATTCTGTGATTCTGTGATTCTGTGATCTTCCATCCTACCTGGGGCTTCTTCCCCTCCTGTCTTAGGGCAACACAGCACAAGTTTGGATGCACAATTGCTTTGCTCAACCATTTATTGAGGGCAGCAGGTTCTGTCTGGTGTTTACAGCAACACAGACAAGGTACCTCCTCCACCCCTTGGTGGTGCTGCCACCTCTGGATTCCGAGGAGGAACTGCCTTGATTCTCCATGAGGACTTGGATGACCGACTTGGCAGCACTGGACACGGTGCCCGTGACCCTCACGTGGCCAGCAGAGACCACGGCACCTCCTGGCACACACTGAGCTTGACTTGGTGGAACATGGTGCCCTCATCAGGGCTGGCGGGTTGACTATTCCTCATTAAGACAGAGAAAAGCCTTTCTTTTTGGCAGGTGTGCGAGGAGGGTGCAGGAGCTCATCTCCATCTCCCAGTCGCTCTCCTTTGTCTCTCTTCTTGCCCTCCCTTCAGGAAAAGCATCTGTGTCCCCGGCCCAAAGCAGGCCATGTCCCTCCGCAGTCTTGTCCCTGTCCCTGCCGGCTCCTCTCCCTCCCATCCAGCCTGGCACCTCTGCTCTGTCTTCCTTGGGAGAGCACGCCTGGCCCTGGCCATGGCTCAGGGGTGGCAGGGGGGGCCAGGAGTCCAGGGGCTCCCGAAGGGACAGGAGAGACAGGCTGTCGTCATGGGACAGTTGGTGGCTCTGGGGCAAATCAAACATCCCAGGGGGGATGGAGCCTCAGGTGGGACTTTCTGCTGGGGATCTTCTCAAACACCCTGGAAATGAGGGGAAAAAAAAGGGATTTTTAAATCCTTTCTCCAGAAATCCATTAGACCCAGCTTCGTTATTTCTTACTTGTGTGAATTCCTGGTCTGTTTGGCCACGAAAAGACACCGTTCTGGACGTTAGTGGTTAAAGAAGACAGATCGTTAGGGGTTAAGATATGACAACTAATTGTGTGGTCACTTAATGAGGTTAAATTAAAACTGGAGGGATTTTGCTGGCTGTGAGGGACTGGAGTGTGGAAGCCTCGGGCCACAAAACTCAACAGAACGTGAGTTTTTCCTGGGCAAAAAGGGGAAACCTGAGGGTTTTGCACAAGGAGTGGCCGCTCTGAACCTCACGGCTCCGGGGAAGGTCTCCCTGACTGAAAGTCAAATAAAACTACCAAGCTGCCCCGGGGGGGTTTTTTGAGCCAAAAGTAGGCATTTTGGGGAAGAAAAAGGGACGGCTGACCTTCTGCACTCACCTCACAGAAAGTCCCAGCACAGGGAGGTCCCGGGATCACCAGAGGAGCCGCAGGCGCTGTGGGGCTGAAGGTCGTGACGCCCCGGCGTGGGCTTTTCTTTGGGAACAACACGTGGCCTCTTCTTTGGATTACCAATGGCCTGAAAACCGGGCAAAAAATAGCTTTAAACGTCTCAAAATGTCAAAAATCCGCTGGGAAAATGGGATGCAAAGCCAAAACTTTGAAGAAAAAAATGTATTATTTCTACTATCCCAAGTAGAAAAGCACTTTCCTCCATGAAAATCTACAAAAGGAGTTGAAAACATGCAATTCTGACGCGCTGAAGACATGCAGTGACCTTGTTTCCTACCTAGGTAATTAAAAATATATGTATTTCGTGAACCAAATCCCTGTTTCCTGGCAAGGAACGTCTGAGCAGATGGATTCATTGAGGAAACAAACCCCCCCAGCAGTTTCTTTACCTCGTCTTCAGCTTTTTCTGCCTCGTCCCGGCCTCTCTTCAGCCTTTTCTCCATGAGGCGAGGGCGAGTGCAGCCGAATCGAATCTTCTTTTTCCAGGTATAATAGTATTCCACGCACTAGGCCACAGTTTTCATCTGTATCTATGGGGAGAAATCCAGGGATATTAAATACTCCCTTGTCATTACAAATGAGGGCAATGATGTCTTGTCCCGCTGGGTTTTTAGCAGGAAGAAGGGTCCTAAGAACAGGATTCCAACGTGGGATTGAAATTAAGACTTTCTGCCTAAAAAGCGTCCCTGCTAACGAGCTCCGCCCCGGTCCAACAGCTTTACCTCCTTCTGGATGAGGTGTAAATTCTTCTTGTGAATATAAAAGGCCTCTTTAAATAACCGTTCCTCCAACCGGGTCCAAGTGTCTGAGCCTTGGGATAAACAGCCACAGGCAAATTATTAGAAGGGGCATTTCCCTGCCTCAAAAAGCCCCACAAATGGATTAAAACTACTGCTTTCCCCCACATTTTTAAGAATAATTCCAATAGCAAAGGGATCTGTTCTCCTCCCATTTACCTGCGTAATGGTAATCAGCCAAGGGGTGGGATTCAGGTCTCCGGGGGGGCCCAGAGCGCAGCATTTCCTGAGCTTCCTGCCAGATTTCATGGGAAAAAAGGACTTCAATTCCTCTGGCAGAGGAGGAAAAGGGGCAATTCTCACTCCTCGTGGAGAGGGGCAGGCACCCAGTGGTGTTAAATCAAAGAAGAGGGAGCAAATCAGAGCCGCTCGGGGCTTCAGTGAGGGCAGATCTGGGGTTTTCTCTCAGAGTTGATTCAGAAAATGAATGCTTAAAGGTTGTTAGTGTAGATTTAGTACAGCTTGGAAAAAATAGAGCTTGGAGCCCAGGAGCCCAGCATTCCAAGATAAGGAATTGGCCTTGTGTATAAGATAGCGGGAACAGCCTGCATGCTAAGGAGGAACCCAATTGTCTGGGTGCAGTTTCCATCTGGTCGGGACCAGTTTTGCGGTTTGGGGTCCAGCCAACCCAGCATTCTAGGACAAAGGTAAAGGTACACGGTGAAGAAGACTGCGAGCCTTCCTCCAGAAGACCCCGGCCCACGACCACCAGGCGACAGTACGCATGCGGCAAGGGGAGGAGACTTATGATAATGAGTTCCTAGAAATAATTACAATAGTAGCGCCTTTTCTTAGAATCAATTATAATAACCCAGCCCACATTAATGAATATGTATGCTTTTCATCATAAATAGACGCTTGTTTTACAAACCGGTGTGCAAGTTTGGAGGAGCAATCCCCCTTGCACCCGGCGCCGCAATAAACATACCTGCTTTATAACTCTCTGCGAGTTGTAAGGTTTGTTTCCGCGCGTCAATTTGGCACCCCAGATGGGACCCCCTCTGTCCGGCTGCGGGACCGGCTGAGGACGGGACTTCTCTGGGTACCCCCGAGATTTCTCGGAAGGACTCCCCAACTCATCCAGATCACCGCGGGGACAGACAAGGACCATCTATTGCGGACCAGGTATGTTTAGGGTTTCTTAAGGGGGGGACCTGTAAGTCGTGAGGAGACATCCTACGCGTGGTAAAGAGTCGGCGTACTCGCCCCAGGGTATGCTCAAGCTTGGGCTAATGGTTGGGTTATGCTTGTGTGGGATCCCTCGGTTTTGGTTTATGTGTTAGTGTGTGGAATTGTAATACTGTTTGTTACTTGTTGTATTTGTCATAAGGCACCACTACCGTGTTATTGTCTAATATAAGGTGGAAATTATTGTATGAGTGAAATGAGTGATTGAGACGCGGCACTGCTGCGGAGTGAGTGCGGAGTTCCGATCCGCGGTTCCGTGTTCTCCGCGAGGAGAGCGGCCGGAGACGAACGAAGCGTATGACAGACTGTAAAGAAACATTGTGTGAACCAAATATTGAGAATATTGAGTGGCAGTGTCTTGGACATTCGGATAACGTTTGTGATCCTATTTTTATCTTAAAGTGCTTTGCTTGTAATATGGAGGTTTGGGTAGATCAGGAGGACGATTTTTGGTGTCCACAGTGTGGTAGCTGGACTGAGTGGGAAAAGATCGAGCGGGCGGGAGAGTTGAAACAAGTAATCTGTGGAGACATAGCCTACCCCTGGAGATAAAGGTAGCGACAGGGATATAGCTGTACCATTTCCCGGGAGGGAAACAGGAATAACACCCAGGTGACACAAGGAGATCAGGGTCACCTCTGAACCAAGGGGGGTAAGGAGGACATAAAATGGGCAATAATCAAGGAGGCGAGATACTGAAAAAGAGTCCCCTAGGGTGTATTTTAGCACACTGGAAGGAGATCGGAGGCTCAGCGGGTGGCAGCGTGGACAAGAAAACCTTAATTAAATATTGTAATCAATGGTGGCCCCTTTACAAGTTAGATGATCAAGAGAAATGGCCATTTAACGGGACCCTTAATTACAGTACTATATTACAATTAATGCTATTCCTTAGAAGGGAAGGAAAATGGGATGAAGTCACATATGCGGACATGTTTTTCACCCTTCAGAACCACCCAGAGTACCAACGGGACTGCGGGCTATTACCTCCACAAGACCCGATGGTATTAGCCTTAGAGAAAGAAAAAAGGAAAGAAATGAAAGCAAATATAAAAAGATGTTGTTCGGCCTGTAGCATAGGGCAGAGATGCACAAAGCCTGAAAAGATTTGGGGTTTTAAAGAAGAGGATTTACTTGAAACTTACTTACCACCGGTTAAGGTAATGGGAGACGAAAATATTTCCCAAGGAGACAGAGAAACTGATTCCAGAACCCCACCTGATAGCCCGGTATCATCCCGTATCCGAAAGGGAACAGGGCGAGCATTGACTCAGGCTACGGGATTGATTCCCCTACGGGAATGATCCCGTAGGGGTCACTAAACATTTTCAGTTTCTGGTAAAGCAGCACAATCCTGACTGGGGTGATATCCAGTTATTATTAGATCACCTGACAGAAACTGAGAAACAACTGGTTTTGAAAGCTGCTCAAGATATAGCCACGGACCACCTGAAAGATTCAGGAAGAGACATTAAAGACTATTTCCCCTTGCAGGACCCTCATTGGGACCCAAATAGGAGCATTCACTTGGAAGCCTTACACAGTTATAGAGATTGGGTTATAAGAGGGATGGAGAGAGCTATCCCGAAAGCTATTAACTGGTCAGTGCTATATGCTGTAAGACAAGGGCCGAAGGAGACTCCCTCGGAGTTCTTGGACAAATTACAAGATGCAATGAGACACTACACCCCCTTGGACCCTGGATCAGAGATAGGAATCCAGCAGTTAGTGTCTCCCTTTATAGGGCAGTCCGCTAGTGATATCCGGAGGAAGCTGCAAAAACTAAGAACAACTGAAAGCAGAAATCTAGAGACTCTGTTAGATGAGGCATGGAGAGTATTTAGCAACCGAGAAGAAGAGGATAGGAGAAAGGACAAACGGGCACTGGTAGCAGCACTACAAGGGAGGGGGGGGGGGGGGGGGAATAAGAAATGGGAACTTTAGGATACCATTAGAAAGAGATCAATGCGCATGGTGTAAGCAGAAAGGACACTGGAAGAATGAGTGTCCAAAGAGACGAAAAGAAAAAATTCAGGCCCATTTTAAAAGAGATTGACGGGGACCTGGGGAATCTACCCTAGCGGATCCACTGGTTACTCTAAGGCTAGGGAAAAAGCAACAAGAAATAGAATTTTTGGTAGATACAGGAGCAACGTTCTCAGTCTTGAATCAAGCCCTGACCCCTACTGATACTGATTTTGTAACAGTAAAGGGAGCCACTGGCCAGAGTGAAAAGGATCCACAGAGTTGGGGAATGAAATATTGACAGATTACATGATAAATTTACAAAAACAGCTCCGAGGGGTAGAAAAACTGGTTCTGGGAACAAGAGCTCGTGGGCTGGATGGACCAGTACACGAGATCGAACCTGGGGATTATGTATATGTCAAGTCTTTTACAGATTCACCACTGAAGCCAAAGTGGGAAGGTCCCTTCCAGGTACTGCTGGCCACTCACACAGCCATAAAGATTAAGGAACAAGCCGCTTGGATCCATTGGACTCGCGTCAAGAGAGCTCCAGAACCCCAATGGACATCAACGCAGGCCGGACCCCTGAAACTTCGCCTCCAACGAAAAGATGGACATTAATGACATTAATAGTCGTCAACATGCCAGGAATTTGTATTTCGGGGGAGGGACATGGGATGTGAATACATATTCACAAAATCTGGAAACATTGGTAAGGGCTACTAATCTGTCAGATTGTTGGGTATGTACTACCCTACCCAAAGGAGAAATGAAATTGCCTCTATATGGGGCGGCAGCAAGCAATTGGAACTGTGCCAACGGAACCTGGCCCAAATTTTGGGCAAGAGGGGGAAATGAGTTGAACGGGTGAGTACGATGATAATATCTACCCCTTAGGACCCAGATTTGATTTACAAGTGTTGAAAGAAGAGCTTGTTGTGTTAATTAGCAGTAACAATTGTACCTGGGAACACGGGGAATATAGACGCAGGGGGCCGGTGAATAGGACAATAGCCTGGGGATGGAGCAAGTTCTGGATTAATAAGACAACTGTTGATGTAGGAAATTGGGATCTAACAGGGATAAATGTCACGTATGTTGACTTTTGCAACAAGACCCAATTAGTTGCATATAAAAGTAGTGGTATTTCCGAAGGAGAAGGATATTCTTGGGAGTATGGATGGTATCAGGCAGGAAAAGTTTTTAGGTGCGAATTTAACAGCAACTATTGGACCCTGTAAGTTACCTAAAGGGTATTGGTGGTTGTGTGGAGATGGATATAGCAGAAAACAGCTTGTTGTGTTAATTAGCAGTAACAATTGTACCTGGGAACACGGGGAATATAGACACAGGGGGCCGGTGAATAGGACAATAGCCTGGGGATGGAGCAAGTTCATAGCTAAAACTCAGATTTTGCATCAGACTGCGCAAGATGACACCACATTCAGGTTTTCAGACCTTTGGGAAAAGTTAACCTCGTGGTTACCTAACCTGGCTTGGCTTAAACAACTGTTTATCTTTCTAGTAGCAATACTTGTGTTAGGAATCTTAGTGTGTGCATTAGCTAGATGTCTTATGTGTTGTACCAGGGGGGCCAAAGATGAATACATTCAATGGAAGAAGCATCAGCTCCGTGAACGAGTGGAGTCAGGGAAGTATTTTGGAAATCAGATGGAGAAGGAAAGTGTGTTATAGGCAATTGTAAAAAAATTTACAAAGGTGAAAGAAAAGGGGGGACTTGATTCAGAGAATGAATGGTTAAAGGTTGTTAGTGTAGATTTAGTACAGCTTGGCAAAGAACAGAGCTCGGAGCCCAGGAGCCCAGCATTCCAAGATAAGGAGCTGGCCTTGTGTATAAGATAGTGGGAACAGCCTGCATGCTAAGGAGGAACCCAATTGTCTGGGTGCAGTGTCCATCTGGTCGGGACCAGTTTTGCGGTTTGGGGTCCAGCCAACCCAGCATTCTAGGACAAAGGTAAAAGTACATGGTGAAGAAGACTATGAGCCTTCCCCCAGAAGACCCCGGCCCATGACCACCAGGCGACAGTACGCATGCGGCAAGGGGAGGAGACTTATGATAATGAGTTCCTAGAAATAATTAGAATAGTAACGCCTTTTCTTAGAATTAATTATAATAACCCAGCCCACATTAATGAATATGTATGCTTTTCATCATAAATAGATGCTTGTTTTACAAACCGGTGTGCAAGTTTGGAGGAGCAATCCCCCTTGCACCCAGCGCCGCAATAAACATACCTGCTTTATAACTCTCTGCGAGTTGTAAGGTTTGTTTCCGCGCATCAGAGTCCCTCAGTCACAGGAGAAATTCCATTCTCCCAACTGTTCCAGAATCCAAACAAGCTCCAGTGGATGCACCGGGACGGGCTCTGTCGCCCCACCAAACCTTAATGCCTCCACGGGCAGCACCCGGTGCCTTTAGCAAAGAGATTCCGGCCCCTGGAAGAGCCAACTCAGAGCAACTCCCAGCTCAAACCAGTCACAAAGCGGGTTCTTCAGGGGGAAGCGCTGCTCCCTACCGCAACGTTGCCCCGAGCCTCGTGCAGGCAATGCAGAGCCAGCTCCGCGTTCAGCCCTGCCCCGGCTCTGCCGCTGGAAGAGGCCATCTTCAGCAGGTTTGAAACTACAAAGGCAAGAAAAAACACCAACGAGTCAGGTTTTCCTCAAAGAAGGAGAAAAGATGCCACAGGAGATGGATGGGAAATGGAGGAAGGGCAGAAAACAGACCGGAAACCAGAAAAGGCCCAGAAAAAAGGCCCATATTCCAACTATTGCCACAGGAAGAGCAGCTTTTGGAGCGGGATCTCCAGAGAGAAACTCCTCCCTGGCTGCAGATGAGGTGGGACTGCGAAACCCCCCCCTCCTTTCTCATGGAAGATGCTCCCAAGAGCACCATCGGTTCTTATTTACCCACTTTCCTCCCAAAAATGAGCCATCTCCTTCCCTCGAACGCCACGGGGCCAAGACAAGACGGGAGAGAACCCAAACGCCCTATCAAGTAACTCTTAAAATGTGGAATTTTCCCCTTTCCCACAAGAAAAGCCTGAAGAGAAACCTTTCTCCTGCGGCTCGGGGTTGCTTTCCATGTCACCCCAGGGCTTCCAAGCCAGGGAGGCTCCTTCGTCCTCCTCTTCCAAGAGGGATCTGTCCCACAGGGCAGGGAGCTCCACCTGGAACTGGTCCCCGACATTGATGCGGCTGAAAGGGGGAGGAAGAGGAGGGGGAGGAAGGCACGTCAGGAATGGATACGGCACAACAAACGCTTCAGAAGAGGGAAAACGTGAGGAGTTGGGGCAAAACCGATCCCTATTTCCCAGCAAAACATCACTCATTCTTCCGCCACCAACTTCCACTGCCCCTTCCCACCCCCAGCGTTACCCTTCGGCCACTGGAGGCTTTTTGGGCCCCATCGGGAAGGAAAATTTGGGGTTTTCCCCAAAAAACCAATCCAACTGCTGAATGTCACTCTCCACAGTAGTAGGAAGCTGCCACAGCCACGGCCAGCGAGCGACCACCGCATCGGAATGTTGTGTGGAATGCGGGAGGCCGGCAACGGCCTGTGACGTCAGCAAAACCAGTGCTTTACTGGGACAGCACTGGGCGTTTGGGGGGTTTCTGGCCCATATAGGGGGACCCTCCACCCAAAAACACGCTGTGGAGAAGGGGCCGAGCGACACCCACCCCCAACCCCGGTTCCCTCCTCCCGTTTTCCCAGCGGTCGCCCTCAATTCCGACGGCTGAACGTGGATTTTTGCCTCATCCTCCATCAAAAAAACCCAAAATCCTGGATGTTCTGCCCAAAAAATCTGACAAAACCACGCTGGGGATAAAAATCTTTCCGCCAAGACCCTCCTTTAGCCTTTCTTGCCCTCCTCCTCCTCACACACCACTCCATCCCCCACAAAATTTCCCCCTTCTCAGGGAAATCATCGCTCTGGAGATGGACCCTCCGGCTACCACTTCACCCCTGCGGCTGCCCCGGGGCAGAAGGCGGGGATTGAGCCATTTGGGGCTTTTCTAGAAGCAAAAGGAGCAAAGCGAAACCCCGGGGGCTGTTTCCATCCCTCCTCCCCCCATCCCCAGGGAAAAATCCCCTCCTTTTTACTCTTTCCAGCTTTTTTAGGAGGCAAAAGCAGAGCCAGGGCCTGTGGGCTCAACTCCTCGGCTCCCCGAACTCCAGGTGGCAAAACCAGTCAGCAGAAGACGAGCCCAGTAGGGAAACTGGGATGAGTGGGCGGCTGCGCCCCAGACACGCTGGTTTGGGTCCAACCACCACCTCTTTTTAATGCTTGGATTCAGTTTTGAACCCCAAACTCGTACCATAAAAACCAGGCGGTGGTTTTAGGAGGAGCTTCAACTGCTCCCTGTCAACACCCGGGTTGCCACCGCGGTCATTGATCCCCCAGGAAGGGGGAGAATGTTTCTAATATGGAATTCTCTGGCAGAAAATGGCTCCAAATGGGTGAAGTTGCTCCATTTAAGGACAGCCGGCTGGATTCCTTTCCAGTTCTCCTGAGAACAAGAGCTGGGGAGAAGAAACTCTAAAAATTCAGTGAAAAAATTTTTTTCAGTGAAAAAAACTCTTCCAACTCTAAAAATTCAGTGAAATTCAGTGAACAGGAATCCTCAGAGGGAGAACCTCAGGGGGGAAAAGGAGGCATCCCATTTTTGGGGACCAGGGATCTCTAGTAAGACTGGCTCATACATCAAACAGCACCAGCTAAATGCAGCCAAAGGCCATGGGGAGCCCAAAACAACTGCATTTCCCTTTCAGGGAAACTTTGGAATATGGGGTCTAAGGCAGTCAGAGAAGGAAAGATTTGGGTCACCCTTCATCAGCACTTTAAATGTCACCCACAGGTCCCAGACGGTCAAAGTCAGCACAACATCCCAGCACTCAGCACCACAAGAAAACCATTGTTTCCAATTTTATTGTTAATTTAGTGAAGGGAAACATGGAGTAGAAACTTGTGGGAATGGTGAAACCAAGGAAATGGTCGCTGCAGAAGCTGTGGGTGCATCTCCTTGGCCCAGGTTGATCGCTCCCGATGGGTCCCCTGGGGAGGGGATGGAGCATGTGGCACTGCAAATGTCATGCCCAGGTGGGGTTCTCGGTCTTGGTGGATTTCCCAGTACAGACTCGTCTGATTCTCACGGTCAGGGTTTGCATGGAGCAAAGCAGGGCTTTCCCTGACCAGCCCTGCTGCTCTGCTACCCTCTCCCTTCTCCCTCTTCACGGAATCCATGAGGTTTACTGCACCTCAGGTCAGTTTTTCCTGTATTATTTTGGAGCCAGACTGCTTGGGAAGTCCCAGTCTGTGTTGTGGTTGATGGTGAGGGGTTTCCCCTCCTCTCCTGCCTCACCAAGGCCTGGCCTGAGGAAGGGGCACAGCTTTGTTGAGCCTTCGATGCCTTTGATGGGGATTTCCCGGATGCAGTCTGAAGTCCAAACAATGTAGAAGGAGAGTGTGCTCAGCTCTAAGTCCAAGTCCAATCCAATCACTGGTATTTGGACACTGCTCCATGACCGTATCTTGGCATTGGCCTCCTCAGGCCAGTACTCCCCACTCACCCTTCTCAGCGACCAGACCCCATCCTCAGGGAGCTCCTCCCAGCTTCTCTCTTTCAGTGTCTCCCTCACAGTCTCCGTCAGCACCCCCAGCTCCCAGTCCAGCCCATCTCCCACCAGCACCTCCCAGTAGTGGTGCCCATTGGCAAAGCCCTCCCTCCCCACCACGACGGGGAGCTGGCGCTCGGTGATGGGCCGCTGGGCAGATGGCTTGTGCTGGACTCTTCTCTGCTCAGAGCATGCCCTGGCCTCTCTCCTGTGGCCGTGCCTTTTCCTGGAAGAGAGGGAGGTATTTTGCCACTGCATTGAAGTTCACCACCTGGGAATGAGATCCTCCTGCTTGTGGATAAGAGGTCACCTTGGTGTTCTGGGTTCTTTCTACAGGCTCCCCCCATGAGGGAGAGTGATCCCTGCAGCAGGGACATAGAGCTGATTCTCATGAGAGAGCCCAGGAACACTGCTCACAGCAGAGCACAGGGGAAGGAGACGGAGAAATATTGGCAATAGGTAAGTGGTGCTGACAGCGTACCTGTCTCAGCAGTGCTGGCTCCTCATCCCTATGTTAGTCCTTCTCCTGATCTCAGGGCTACACGCTTCCTCTGCAGAACCTTCTTTTCGGTCTATGAAGCAACTCATGTCCTGCACCCACGGTTCCTTTCCTCACAGTACAAGCCATACTGGGAATCAAGACCAACCACCTCCACCAGACACACACTTGAAATCCCGCTCCATCTGTGTTGGAGTTCTCCTCGTTTTCCTTCCATCAGCAATGGAGGTTCCAAGAGACGTAGCTCTCACCTGGCTGTGGGTTTTCTGCTCTGCAGCAGGGCTGGGAGATACAAAGCTGACCTCTCCAGCCTTGGAAGGGTTCAGGACCCACGTGGGGCAAGGCCTGAGCTGTCTGCTGTGGCCTCAGGGTAGAGCCTGCTTTCAGCAGGAGACTCCACCGGACACCTCCCAAGCTCCTTCCCACCCAGAAGAGCTCTGCCGTTTGGTGACAAAGACAAAACCCCAAATCCCAGGCCAAGCCTCCGGAATGCACTTGGTTTCTTCAGAAACCTTTAGGGCATGTAGGAGAGCTGCCATGGGAGGTTCTGGGAGGAGATGTGAGGGAGCAGAAGAATCCCAGTGTGGGGTGGCAGGAGGGAAAGAGGCAGTGAGGTCCCTGCAGCCTCCCTGGGAAAGACCCTGTGCTGCTGCCCATGAACTCTGTGGACTAAGGTGTGAAGGGAAAAGGGAAAGGTGGGTTTTGGGCTGGTGTCACCCACTCCCTGTCTGCAGGGAGGGAGGCCGAGGGGATGGGAGGTGTTGGAGAGGGCTGATGGAGACATCTCTGCATGGCTTTGCCCGTTCCCACCTCTCAGCTGCCTCTAACTCCTCAGCCAGTCACCAAAAAGGCTTTGATTTGCATTTCAGAGCTCCCTCACACCCTTCTTCCCCACAAAGCCCAGCAGACCTCATCCTGCCCTCACCACCAAACCACAGCCCCAGGGAGCCCCATCCACCTCTGCTGCCCCACCACATTCCTTCTTGTCTCCTGCTTTGGCTGCTCCTGACACGTCCAACCACAAACCAAAAATAAAAATATTAAAAAAAATAAAGTCCCCAAAAAAATCTGTTCACTGGCAGGAAATATCAGGCCCAGACACCAGCGTGATCAGCTCATGGTGACCACCAACCTCTCATCAGATAACGTGGCACGTGAAGGCCACCAGAGCTGTTTTCTCTTTCGCCACATGGGAAGGAAAGCAGAGCAAAAGGAAGAGATCTGTCCCAGTGCTCCTAGTGCTTGGCTGGAGGTGCTCCAGCTACACCAGGTTTTATCTGAAAAATGCGTCCCCTCTGGATGGAGGGATGGGCGGGCAGATGGATGGAGAGTGCAGAGGTGGGTTGGGTTCGGAGAGAGATGACCCACAGACAGGCACAATCTCTGCAGGAACATCAGGAAGGGAAACGCAGGGATGGTCTGACAGATGTAGGGCCAGGTTCCATGTTCTGAACCCAACCTCCACCTAGAAAATGGGGTTCAAGGGGCTGGAGAAGAGGATGGAGAACAGGAAGGTCTCTGCCCCCTACACCAGGACCCCCAGCTGGACAAACATCAAAACTAAACCCAAGCTGGAATTCACACCAAGAAGCACCTTCAGCAGAGCAGCTTTCCACCCGACCTGGCATCCAAGCAAGCTCCCAAGCCCCAGACACAGATCAACCCACCCACAGGACCTTCAAACCACACTCCCCTTCCTCACCACTCAACAGGGAGTCCTCCGAGCTGACAAAAAAAGGGGATTAGGAGACAAAGGAACATAGTGCCCGGGATTGTTGGTTTGTGATGGGGTGTTGTGTGTGAGGTTGTGGGTGTGGGGTTTAGCTGGTGGGTGCTTTTTTTTTTTTTTTTGGGGGGGGGGTTGTTGTTTGTTTGGTTTTGTGTGTTGTGTTTTTTTGTTTGTTTGTTTCTTTGTTTGTTTGTTTTTTAATGTGGTTGGACTCGATGATCTCAAAGGTCCCTTCCAACCACTAAGATTCTGTGATTCTGTGATTCTGTGATCTTCCATCCTACCTGGGGCTTCTTCCCCTCCTGTCTTAGGGCAACACAGCACAAGTTTGGATGCACAATTGCTTTGCTCAACCATTTATTGAGGGCAGCAGGTTCTGTCTGGTGTTTACAGCAACACAGACAAGGTACCTCCTCCACCCCTTGGTGGTGCTGCCACCTCTGGATTCCGAGGAGGAACTGCCTTGATTCTCCATGAGGACTTGGATGACCGACTTGGCAGCACTGGACACGGTGCCCGTGACCCTCACGTGGCCAGCAGAGACCACGGCACCTCCTGGCACACACTGAGCTTGACTTGGTGGAACATGGTGCCCTCATCAGGGCTGGCGGGTTGACTATTCCTCATTAAGACAGAGAAAAGCCTTTCTTTTTGGCAGGTGTGCGAGGAGGGTGCAGGAGCTCATCTCCATCTCCCAGTCGCTCTCCTTTGTCTCTCTTCTTGCCCTCCCTTCAGGAAAAGCATCTGTGTCCCCGGCCCAAAGCAGGCCATGTCCCTCCGCAGTCTTGTCCCTGTCCCTGCCGGCTCCTCTCCCTCCCATCCAGCCTGGCACCTCTGCTCTGTCTTCCTTGGGAGAGCACGCCTGGCCCTGGCCATGGCTCAGGGGTGGCAGGGGGGGCCAGGAGTCCAGGGGCTCCCGAAGGGACAGGAGAGACAGGCTGTCGTCATGGGACAGTTGGTGGCTCTGGGGCAAAGCAAACATCCCAGGGGGGATGGAGCCTCAGGTGGGACTTTCTGCTGGGGATCTTCTCAAACACCCTGGAAATGAGGGGAAAAAAAAGGGATTTTTAAATCCTTTCTCCAGAAATCCATTAGACCCAGCTTCGTTATTTCTTACTTGTGTGAATTCCTGGTCTGTTTGGCCACGAAAAGACACCGTTCTGGACGTTAGTGGTTAAAGAAGACAGATCGTTAGGGGTTAAGATATGACAACTAATTGTGTGGTCACTTAATGAGGTTAAATTAAAACTGGAGGGATTTTGCTGGCTGTGAGGGACTGGAGTGTGGAAGCCTCGGGCCACAAAACTCAACAGAACGTGAGTTTTTCCTGGGCAAAAAGGGGAAACCTGAGGGTTTTGCACAAGGAGTGGCCGCTCTGAACCTCACGGCTCCGGGGAAGGTCTCCCTGACTGAAAGTCAAATAAAACTACCAAGCTGCCCCGGGGGGTTTTTTTGAGCCAAAAGTAGGCATTTTGGGGAAGAAAAAGGGACGGCTGACCTTCTGCACTCACCTCACAGAAAGTCCCAGCACAGGGAGGTCCCGGGATCACCAGAGGAGCCGCAGGCGCTGTGGGGCTGAAGGTCGTGACGCCCCGGCGTGGGCTTTTCTTTGGGAACAACACGTGGCCTCTTCTTTGGATTACCAATGGCCTGAAAACCGGGCAAAAAATAGCTTTAAACGTCTCAAAATGTCAAAAATCCGCTGGGAAAATGGGATGCAAAGCCAAAACTTTGAAGAAAAAAATGTATTATTTCTACTATCCCAAGTAGAAAAGCACTTTCCTCCATGAAAATCTACAAAAGGAGTTGAAAACATGCAATTCTGACGCGCTGAAGACATGCAGTGACCTTGTTTCCTACCTAGGTAATTAAAAATATATGTATTTCGTGAACCAAATCCCTGTTTCCTGGCAAGGAACGTCTGAGCAGATGGATTCATTGAGGAAACAAACCCCCCCAGCAGTTTCTTTACCTCGTCTTCAGCTTTTTCTGCCTCGTCCCGGCCTCTCTTCAGCCTTTTCTCCATGAGGCGAGGGCGAGTGCAGCCGAATCGAATCTTCTTTTTCCAGGTATAATAGTATTCCACGCACTAGGCCACAGTTTTCATCTGTATCTATGGGGAGAAATCCAGGGATATTAAATACTCCCTTGTCATTACAAATGAGGGCAATGATGTCTTGTCCCGCTGGGTTTTTAGCAGGAAGAAGGGTCCTAAGAACAGGATTCCAACGTGGGATTGAAATTAAGACTTTCTGCCTAAAAAGCGTCCCTGCTAACGAGCTCCGCCCCGGTCCAACAGCTTTACCTCCTTCTGGATGAGGTGTAAATTCTTCTTGTGAATATAAAAGGCCTCTTTAAATAACCGTTCCTCCAACCGGGTCCAAGTGTCTGAGCCTTGGGATAAACAGCCACAGGCAAATTATTAGAAGAGGCATTTCCCTGCCTCAAAAAGCCCCACAAATGGATTAAAACTACTGCTTTCCCCCACATTTTTAAGAATAATTCCAATAGCAAAGGGATCTGTTCTCCTCCCATTTACCTGCGTAATGGTAATCAGCCAAGGGGTGGGATTCAGGTCTCCGGGGGGGCCCAGAGCGCAGCATTTCCTGAGCTTCCTGCCAGATTTCATGGGAAAAAAGGACTTCAATTCCTCTGGCAGAGGAGGAAAAGGGGCAATTCTCACTCCTCGTGGAGAGGGGCAGGCACCCAGTGGTGTTAAATCAAAGAAGAGGGAGCAAATCAGAGCCGCTCGGGGCTTCAGTGAGGGCAGATCTGGGGTTTTCTCTCAGAGTTGATTCAGAAAATGAATGCTTAAAGGTTGTTAGTGTAGATTTAGTACAGCTTGGAAAAAATAGAGCTTGGAGCCCAGGAGCCCAGCATTCCAAGATAAGGAATTGGCCTTGTGTATAAGATAGCGGGAACAGCCTGCATGCTAAGGAGGAACCCAATTGTCTGGGTGCAGTTTCCATCTGGTCGGGACCAGTTTTGCGGTTTGGGGTCCAGCCAACCCAGCATTCTAGGACAAAGGTAAAGGTACACGGTGAAGAAGACTGCGAGCCTTCCTCCAGAAGACCCCGGCCCACGACCACCAGGCGACAGTACGCATGCGGCAAGGGGAGGAGACTTATGATAATGAGTTCCTAGAAATAATTACAATAGTAGCGCCTTTTCTTAGAATCAATTATAATAACCCAGCCCACATTAATGAATATGTATGCTTTTCATCATAAATAGACGCTTGTTTTACAAACCGGTGTGCAAGTTTGGAGGAGCAATCCCCCTTGCACCCGGCGCCGCAATAAACATACCTGCTTTATAACTCTCTGCGAGTTGTAAGGTTTGTTTCCGCGCGTCAATTTGGCACCCCAGATGGGACCCCCTCTGTCCGGCTGCGGGACCGGCTGAGGACGGGACTTCTCTGGGTACCCCCGAGATTTCTCGGAAGGACTCCCCAACTCATCCAGATCACCGCGGGGACAGACAAGGACCATCTATTGCGGACCAGGTATGTTTAGGGTTTCTTAAGGGGGGGACCTGTAAGTCGTGAGGAGACATCCTACGCGTGGTAAAGAGTCGGCGTACTCGCCCCAGGGTATGCTCAAGCTTGGGCTAATGGTTGGGTTATGCTTGTGTGGGATCCCTCGGTTTTGGTTTATGTGTTAGTGTGTGGAATTGTAATACTGTTTGTTACTTGTTGTATTTGTCATAAGGCACCACTACCGTGTTATTGTCTAATATAAGGTGGAAATTATTGTATGAGTGAAATGAGTGATTGAGACGCGGCACTGCTGCGGAGTGAGTGCGGAGTTCCGATCCGCGGTTCCGTGTTCTCCGCGAGGAGAGCGGCCGGAGACGAACGAAGCGTATGACAGACTGTAAAGAAACATTGTGTGAACCAAATATTGAGAATATTGAGTGGCAGTGTCTTGGACATTCGGATAACGTTTGTGATCCTATTTTTATCTTAAAGTGCTTTGCTTGTAATATGGAGGTTTGGGTAGATCAGGAGGACGATTTTTGGTGTCCACAGTGTGGTAGCTGGACTGAGTGGGAAAAGATCGAGCGGGCGGGAGAGTTGAAACAAGTAATCTGTGGAGACATAGCCTACCCCTGGAGATAAAGGTAGCGACAGGGATATAGCTGTACCATTTCCCGGGAGGGAAACAGGAATAACACCCAGGTGACACAAGGAGATCAGGGTCACCTCTGAACCAAGGGGGGTAAGGAGGACATAAAATGGGCAATAATCAAGGAGGCGAGATACTGAAAAAGAGTCCCCTAGGGTGTATTTTAGCACACTGGAAGGAGATCGGAGGCTCAGCGGGTGGCAGCGTGGACAAGAAAACCTTAATTAAATATTGTAATCAATGGTGGCCCCTTTACAAGTTAGATGATCAAGAGAAATGGCCATTTAACGGGACCCTTAATTACAGTACTATATTACAATTAATGCTATTCCTTAGAAGGGAAGGAAAATGGGATGAAGTCACATATGCGGACATGTTTTTCACCCTTCAGAACCACCCAGAGTACCAACGGGACTGCGGGCTATTACCTCCACAAGACCCGATGGTATTAGCCTTAGAGAAAGAAAAAAGGAAAGAAATGAAAGCAAATATAAAAAGATGTTGTTCGGCCTGTAGCATAGGGCAGAGATGCACAAAGCCTGAAAAGATTTGGGGTTTTAAAGAAGAGGATTTACTTGAAACTTACTTACCACCGGTTAAGGTAATGGGAGACGAAAATATTTCCCAAGGAGACAGAGAAACTGATTCCAGAACCCCACCTGATAGCCCGGTATCATCCCGTATCCGAAAGGGAACAGGGCGAGCATTGACTCAGGCTACGGGATTGATTCCCCTACGGGAATGATCCCGTAGGGGTCACTAAACATTTTCAGTTTCTGGTAAAGCAGCACAATCCTGACTGGGGTGATATCCAGTTATTATTAGATCACCTGACAGAAACTGAGAAACAACTGGTTTTGAAAGCTGCTCAAGATATAGCCACGGACCACCTGAAAGATTCAGGAAGAGACATTAAAGACTATTTCCCCTTGCAGGACCCTCATTGGGACCCAAATAGGAGCATTCACTTGGAAGCCTTACACAGTTATAGAGATTGGGTTATAAGAGGGATGGAGAGAGCTATCCCGAAAGCTATTAACTGGTCAGTGCTATATGCTGTAAGACAAGGGCCGAAGGAGACTCCCTCGGAGTTCTTGGACAAATTACAAGATGCAATGAGACACTACACCCCCTTGGACCCTGGATCAGAGATAGGAATCCAGCAGTTAGTGTCTCCCTTTATAGGGCAGTCCGCTAGTGATATCCGGAGGAAGCTGCAAAAACTAAGAACAACTGAAAGCAGAAATCTAGAGACTCTGTTAGATGAGGCATGGAGAGTATTTAGCAACCGAGAAGAAGAGGATAGGAGAAAGGACAAACGGGCACTGGTAGCAGCACTACAAGGGAGGGGGGGGGGGGGGGGGAATAAGAAATGGGAACTTTAGGATACCATTAGAAAGAGATCAATGCGCATGGTGTAAGCAGAAAGGACACTGGAAGAATGAGTGTCCAAAGAGACGAAAAGAAAAAATTCAGGCCCATTTTAAAAGAGATTGACGGGGACCTGGGGAATCTACCCTAGCGGATCCACTGGTTACTCTAAGGCTAGGGAAAAAGCAACAAGAAATAGAATTTTTGGTAGATACAGGAGCAACGTTCTCAGTCTTGAATCAAGCCCTGACCCCTACTGATACTGATTTTGTAACAGTAAAGGGAGCCACTGGCCAGAGTGAAAAGGATCCACAGAGTTGGGGAATGAAATATTGACAGATTACATGATAAATTTACAAAAACAGCTCCGAGGGGTAGAAAAACTGGTTCTGGGAACAAGAGCTCGTGGGCTGGATGGACCAGTACACGAGATCGAACCTGGGGATTATGTATATGTCAAGTCTTTTACAGATTCACCACTGAAGCCAAAGTGGGAAGGTCCCTTCCAGGTACTGCTGGCCACTCACACAGCCATAAAGATTAAGGAACAAGCCGCTTGGATCCATTGGACTCGCGTCAAGAGAGCTCCAGAACCCCAATGGACATCAACGCAGGCCGGACCCCTGAAACTTCGCCTCCAACGAAAAGATGGACATTAATGACATTAATAGTCGTCAACATGCCAGGAATTTGTATTTCGGGGGAGGGACATGGGATGTGAATACATATTCACAAAATCTGGAAACATTGGTAAGGGCTACTAATCTGTCAGATTGTTGGGTATGTACTACCCTACCCAAAGGAGAAATGAAATTGCCTCTATATGGGGCGGCAGCAAGCAATTGGAACTGTGCCAACGGAACCTGGCCCAAATTTTGGGCAAGAGGGGGAAATGAGTTGAACGGGTGAGTACGATGATAATATCTACCCCTTAGGACCCAGATTTGATTTACAAGTGTTGAAAGAAGAGCTTGTTGTGTTAATTAGCAGTAACAATTGTACCTGGGAACACGGGGAATATAGACGCAGGGGGCCGGTGAATAGGACAATAGCCTGGGGATGGAGCAAGTTCTGGATTAATAAGACAACTGTTGATGTAGGAAATTGGGATCTAACAGGGATAAATGTCACGTATGTTGACTTTTGCAACAAGACCCAATTAGTTGCATATAAAAGTAGTGGTATTTCCGAAGGAGAAGGATATTCTTGGGAGTATGGATGGTATCAGGCAGGAAAAGTTTTTAGGTGCGAATTTAACAGCAACTATTGGACCCTGTAAGTTACCTAAAGGGTATTGGTGGTTGTGTGGAGATGGATATAGCAGAAAACAGCTTGTTGTGTTAATTAGCAGTAACAATTGTACCTGGGAACACGGGGAATATAGACACAGGGGGCCGGTGAATAGGACAATAGCCTGGGGATGGAGCAAGTTCATAGCTAAAACTCAGATTTTGCATCAGACTGCGCAAGATGACACCACATTCAGGTTTTCAGACCTTTGGGAAAAGTTAACCTCGTGGTTACCTAACCTGGCTTGGCTTAAACAACTGTTTATCTTTCTAGTAGCAATACTTGTGTTAGGAATCTTAGTGTGTGCATTAGCTAGATGTCTTATGTGTTGTACCAGGGGGGCCAAAGATGAATACATTCAATGGAAGAAGCATCAGCTCCGTGAACGAGTGGAGTCAGGGAAGTATTTTGGAAATCAGATGGAGAAGGAAAGTGTGTTATAGGCAATTGTAAAAAAATTTACAAAGGTGAAAGAAAAGGGGGGACTTGATTCAGAGAATGAATGGTTAAAGGTTGTTAGTGTAGATTTAGTACAGCTTGGCAAAGAACAGAGCTCGGAGCCCAGGAGCCCAGCATTCCAAGATAAGGAGCTGGCCTTGTGTATAAGATAGCGGGAACAGCCTGCATGCTAAGGAGGAACCCAATTGTCTGGGTGCAGTGTCCATCTGGTCGGGACCAGTTTTGCGGTTTGGGGTCCAGCCAACCCAGCATTCTAGGACAAAGGTAAAAGTACATGGTGAAGAAGACTATGAGCCTTCCCCCAGAAGACCCCGGCCCATGACCACCAGGCGACAGTACGCATGCGGCAAGGAGAGGAGACTTATGATAATGAGTTCCTAGAAATAATTAGAATAGTAACGCCTTTTCTTAGAATTAATTATAATAACCCAGCCCACATTAATGAATATGTATGCTTTTCATCATAAATAGATGCTTGTTTTACAAACCGGTGTGCAAGTTTGGAGGAGCAATCCCCCTTGCACCCGGCGCCGCAATAAACATACCTGCTTTATAACTCTATTCGAGTTGTAGGGTTTGTTTCCGTGCGTCAACGCCCCGGCGTGGGCTTTTCTTTGGTTACAACACGGGGTCCGAGTCTCACAGACTGGAGCCCGTTGGGGTGGTGATGCTGGAGCTGCGGTCCATGGACCAAGTCTGATCAACCTTATGATGAAAATATAAGTTGCCAATGGATATAATTAAGGGACATCTCCTTGGCTGGGCAGCCCCCGTGGACCAGCCAAGGAGAGCTCCCCGAGGCAGCTTTGGGGCGCCTTTGGATGGGATTGTGCCATCTCTGTGCAGTCTGACCGACCGGCTGACACGGACCTGTCCTTTCCATACACAGATGGACGTGTCTCCAAGGGTTGGTGATCCGCCAGCAGCTACAGACGGTTGGTCACCGGTTTGCGTGTGCAAGTGGGTCTGTGCAGCGGTGTGAGCAGTGCCATCAGGCTGTCACTGTCCCATGCCATGCCCGAGGGCAGGAGCGTCTGGCACCCTGCCATGTCATGGAAGATGGTGTGACCCAGGGGTGGGTGACATCCTGGGAGTGTGACCCAGAGGAAGGTGACAGAGCCCAGACTGTCCCAAACCCATCCCCAGGGTGACCCCAGAGCCTCCTGCGAGGCCAGAGCAGGCTTTCCCTCAGGGATGGAGGCTCCTTCACCCAAAAACCTGGCCCTGGGGTGGTCCCACAGGCTCCTGCGATGCCGAGAGCATTGATTCCCCCATGGAGAACCCCCAAACTCCCCCAAAGCCCACTCCTGGGCAGCCTTTCCCTCCTTCTTCCTGCCCCTCGGCCTCTCCCAGGGTGGGGGAAACGCTTCTGCCCCTTCTCTTTCTGCATCTTTCCATGAAAAGACCCTCTTCCCTCCCCAGAGCCCGCCTGGGGGGGCCCAGCAGCTCCTGGCCTGGGGTTTTAACCAGAAATGGGTATTTCTTCTCCTGTGAGGTACCTTTTATCTGGGGCTGGTTGTGGTAGGGCTTGGGGTTTGGTCAGCAACACCAAATCTTCCTTCCTTTCCCCTTTTTGATGTTTCCTTTCGGAGGCTCGTTGCCCTCCCGCCCTCCAGTTCTGCTCCAGGTCTAATTAAGCCCCGTTTCATTGGCTTTAATTGGTAATTGAGGGGCACGGAGCATCTCCCCTCCGGCGCCAAGAGTGGAGAAACGGAGAAAGGATTCAGCTGGGATTTCAGAGAAGAATTTGCCAAGTTTGGATGTCTTTGACTTGGCTGATGCCAGAAAACCCCCTCCTGCCTCTGTTTGTGCCCAGAAACTGTGGCTGGAGGAGGCAGCAGGAGATGGAAATTGTCCCTCAAAAGCCCGAAATGCTTTTGGGGGGAGGTGAGGGTGGGTCCCGTCTCGGTCCCGTGTTGCCTGTTGCAGGCGTGGTGACCTGGTTCAGGAACGGCACAGCGACCAACCCCAGGTCGCTCGGTCCATCAGCACGCAGACACCAATGTGGTGGACGGCAAAATGGTGTTTATTGATAGGTGTCATGGCATTATATAGATTCATAGATTCATAGATTCATAGATTGGTCCAGGCCGGAAGGGACCTCCAAAGGTCATCTAGTCCGACCTCCCCGCAGTCAGCAGGGACACCCCCAACTAGACCAGGTTGCCCAGGGCCTCGTCGAGCTTCACCTTGAATATCTCAAGGGAAGGGGCCTCAACCACCTCCCTGGGCAACCTGTTCCAGTGTTCCACCACCCTCATGGTAAAGAATTTTTTCCTAATATCCAATCTAAATCTCCCCTTCTCCAGCTTAAAACCATTGCCCCTCATCCTGTCACTGCAGGCCTTTGTAAACAGACCCTCCCCAGCCTTCCTGTAGGCCCCCCTCAGGTACTGGAAGGTTGCTATGAGGTCTCCCCGGAGCCTCCTTTTCTCCAAGCTAAACAACCCCAGCTCCCTCAGTCTGTCCTCATAGGAGAGGTGCTCCAGCCCCCTGATCATTTTGGTGGCCCTCCTCTGGACCTGCTCCATCAGGTCCATGGCCTTTCTATATTGAGGGCTCCAGACCTGCACACAGTACTCCAGGGGAGGTCTCACCAGAGCAAAGTGGCAGAATCACCTCTCTGGATCTGCTGGCAACACATCTCTTGATGCAGCCCAGGATGGGATTGGCCTTCTGGGCTGCAAGAGCACATTGCCTGCTCATGTCCAGCTTCTCGTCCATCAGCACCCCCAAGTCCCTTTCCTCAGGGCTGCTTTCTAATACCTCATCCCCCAGTCTGTATTTATACTGAGGATTGTTTCTTCCCAGGTGCAGAATCCTGCACTTGCTTTTGTTGAACCTCATGAGGTTCATCTGGGCCCACCTCTCCAGCCTGTGTTTGGGCTGGGGTTTGCGACGTCACTTCCGTCCGCTTACATCATGAACTAAACACTATTGGAGGAGGGGCCCTATCTTTCCGAACAGCGCGATATCTTCCGGTCGCCAGACCCTAACCACCTACATTTCCCCCCTCCCTATGCACGACCAAATTGGCCAAAGTACAATATTCCCAAAAACTTTTTCTTGTTTTAACTCCATATAACAATCTTAAAAAACATACATCGTAAACTTAGGTAAAACATGAGGTATCATAAACAGGTAGAAACTTGGGAGTAACTGGTAATAATGGGGTGTAACCTGAGGTAACTAGGGATAACCTGGAGTAAACAGAGTAAACACATTCTCAAAGCAGCTGTTGGTGTTCTACCAACATAACGTTAACCTTTTCTAGCCGGCTTGTGACAAACGACACGAGCCTGTTTAGTGTGCAGGGACTCCCAGGCTTAGACAGGACGCTTGCTGGTTTGTCGACTTCTCTCGCCACCAGGGTATACAGGTTACGGGGGTGTCCGATGATCCGGTCCTGTAAACAGAAACTCACAGTTTTCGTTAGTTTTATTCTGAAGGTCCGGTTTAATAGACTTAAGTGGACACCATTTGATTCTGCCATCTTTTCTGACCGCAGCATACCCTCGCCCTGTCAGAACTAATTTCCACCCTTGTTCCCAGTCTCCCAGCTCATTTCTAACTATGACCGACGGGCCTTCTTCTAGCGCTCGAGTGGCCCAGTGTTTTTGGGCTGGGCTATTCCTCTCCTCTCCCCTGGGGAACTGGTTTAGTGCTAATAAGGCAGTCGCTAGCAAGCGCGCCTGGTCTCCTGAGGGAACAGTGTTGGTAAAGCCTTCTGTTTTTGCTAACACCTCTAATTTAGATTTCAGAGTTTGGTTTGCTCGTTCGACTATGGCCTGTCCCGTGCTATTATACGAGATGCCGTGTATTAGAGTAATACCCCATTTCAGAGCAAATGCTTGGACTGATTTAGATACAAAATTCGGACCATTGTCCGTTTTGATCTGGTTAGGGACGCCAAGCCACGCCATGGCTGTCAGCCAATGTTGGATGGTTGCTTTGGAGTCGGTCTTAAGGTGTTGTGTAGCTACGATCACCCCGCTATATGTGTCTACGGTTACTGCTAGCCACGCTCGAGATTTCAGCAGCTGACAGAGCGTAAAATCCGTCTGCCACACCTCGGAGGCTTTGAGACCTCTGGGGTTGACTCCACTAGACCACAGTGGTGCTTTTTGACAGTGGGGACACGTAGCTACTATATGTTTCGCATCGGTGGCTGAAACCCCACATCTCTTTGCCAGCGCTTTAGCTCCAATGTGGAGGGATTCGTGTAGTTGGCGGGCGTCTCTTAGTGTCCACAATCCTTTTGCAGCGGCGTCCGCTTTGTCGTTACCAGTTTGGAAAAACCCTTTAATTGGGTTGTGGCTGTTGACGTGGATGACTGATATGGTACCTTTTCGGGAAAAAAGTGCTTCTTCTAGCATTAAGGCTGCTGTAGATGTTGACACGCCGGGCCCTGACATGGCTAAGCAAAGCTTGGCCACAAACATTGAGTCAGTTACTATATTGAGATGTTCCATTGGGAACAGTCCACACGCTAGTACTACGGCCGCTGCTTCCAGCTGTTGAACTGAAAGCACACAATCGGTCATTTTAATGCAGTGCCATTCTCCTCCCGATTGCCATACTGCTGCCGCGGTTGAGTTCGCTGAGGATGCGTCTGTAAAGACCGTTGGTCCCGACTGGGGCCGGTCCATGACCTTCTGTGGAAGGTCGACGTCGACAATTGTCAGCATTTGAGTCCAGGGGGGCTTTGTGGCATACTGGACTTCTCCACTAAATCCAACGAGGGCTATAGCTAGATACTCTGACATTGCCACTGATTGCGTCAGGAGCTGTTTGCGGAAGGGTAGGTATATTTTGGCAGGTTCAATGCCTAGATGTCTTAAGGCGAGTTTTCTGCCTTTCATGATAAGGTTACCGAGGCACTCAACTCCTGGGGAGAATGCACGTGACGGTTTCCCTAGGACTATCCATTGTATTGGTTGAGCTTTTTCAGGGGGGCCCTGGGCCAGTGCCCCTACTCCCCCGCCTTTCGTTGCAAAGATCAGTACCATTATGATCATTGCGACCAATATCAGGGTGGTTAACCACGGCGAATGGTCAAACCATGATTCAAGCCACCCTTGTTGTGCTTCTCTTTCCCTTTTCCATTCTTCTAATCCTTCTCGCAGTTTGGCCATAGTGTCTCTCACTAATCCGGTGTGGTCCGCATATACACAACACTCTTCTTTTAGTGCAGCGTACACTCCCCCTTGCAGTAAGAACATCAGGTCTAATCCTCTTCGATTTTGTAGCACCATCTCAGATAATGATCTAATTGATTTTTCTAATGTAATTGTTGATTGTTCAATTCTAGCCAGGTCCTCATCTACTGCAGTGCAAACAGCCACTTGAATCGGGGCTAGATGCTCTTCGTTCGTGACATGCTTAATCATGTCCGCGATACTTGACCCCGCTGGCAGAGATCGTAAGATTTCTTTGGTTTTCGAATTGCACTGCTGACGTAGGCAGTCTGCGACGACCGGGCCTTTTGCTTCCACGGGCAGGGTCGAGGAATCGACCGCTGCCTGGAGGCGATCTACAAATTGCGTAAAGCTCTCACTTTCATTTTGCTTTATTGTGGACCATGGCGATGGTTTGGCGACAACTCTAGAGGCTACATGAATAGCTTCTCTGGCCGCGCGAGTAGTTGTCATAACTTCATGGGCCCGCAAGCCCTGGGCTTGTGCGTGGGGGGTAATCATCGTCGGGTCTGTACCCATGAGCCGCTGCAGGCTGGAGCCGTGTAGCGGATGGTCTGCCCCGGTTACTTGGGCTAGTTGTTTTGTGCAGTTGTCCTCCCATTCTTGTTTAAAAACAATCATCCCTGCCCCGTCAAAGATCAATCTACAAGTTTGTTTTATGTCGAACGGGAGCATATCGTCCCCCCCGAAAACCCCATCTATGAGGGTCGAAACCATGGCAGAATTATGCCCTTTGTCTGCGATTGCTTTAACAATTGCTTGTATATCTTTAGGATTTATAGGGGAGTGGACCCTTTGTCCCCCGTCCGTCACTCGGACCGGGAACGCTAGTGTGGCCGATGGGGCCCAATCGGCGCACGCGATCTTTATTTTTCTCCAATCCATGAGGGGAGTTTTTCCCCTTCGCGGTTCCTCTTCATTGTGAATGGGGATATTCCGGCTTTTGTGTCTGTTCGCCCTTATGTCCTCCTCCTCTGAGCTTGAATCGATTGCGAGCCACTCGTCCCAGGTACTGTCTGAGTCAGAGTTGGAACTCGACTGACCAGTCACTTCCGGGTTCCAGTGCTTTTTTGTTGGGCTCTGGCCCCGCCCACTTCCCTTGTGGGCGGACCGTTCCCTCCCTCTCAGCTCGCCCCGCCTTCCGCTCGGCGGGGTGTTTGCCCTATAAGGGCATTGTTTTAGGCAGCTGCTCTGATTGGCTCTCTGCCCCTCGCTCACGCCCCCCTCTTCTCCCCGGCGGCCCCCGCCGCTCTTCTTCTTGTTCTCCTCCCCCTCCTGTTTGCGCGCGCTTATTGAATTTGGCGCTTCCCGCCTGTTCCCGCCGGGGGCACCCTCACCCCGCCCCCACCTTTGTTGTTCGGCGCCGTGCTGGGGCGTGTAGGGCGGTGGTCTCGCCCAGACGTCCTCAGACTCTGATTTCACTGCGGCACCCCTGGCCTCCTCGGCTAATTTGCCCCAGAAGGATTTTGTTTGATTTTGTCCCTCCGTGAGCGGGACGGGGCTTGGGGACTGTGGGGGCGCATCGCCTTCCCGCGGGTTTGCAGGCTCAGCGGGATCGCCGTCCTCTGGGGGATGCAGAGTCTGTGTGGCTGCCCCGACTCCCAACCTCGGGGTGACCGACAAACAGTCCCTTGCTGCCCTCCAGGTCCCCTGCTCTTGTATGGCTTTCTGCAGAGCTTGCACGACTTTCCCCCATGATTTAAGATATTTCCCACTACCCGAAGACATCGTCTCCTCAGCTAATGCTTTAATGCATTCATCCCACACTTCTGGGTGGAGTATATCCACCGGCTGATCAATGACCCCAAGTTGTAAAAGCCTCGCAACGGCGAGAGTAAAATCCTTGGGCTTACAATCAATTCCCCACTGCTTATGTAATTGGGATACGACCTTCAGAAGGGCTTCCATCCTCCTTGTTGGTCCTGGTCCAGGAGTGTCCTCCCTCGACCTCCCCGCCGGGCTGGTCCAGCCGCTCTGGCCGCCGTTCACCCGAATCCAGGCGACGATTCCCGGGTTTCGGCACCACTTGTTGCCTGTTGCAGGCGTGGCGACCTGGTTCAGGAACGGCACGGCGACCAACCCCAGGTCGCTCGGTCCATCAGCACGCAGACACCAATGTGGTGGACGGCAAAATGGTGTTTATTGATAGGTGGCATGGCATTATATAGCTTGGGTTTGCAACGTCACTTCCGTCCGCTTACGTCATGAACTAAACACTGTTGGAGGAGGGGCCCTATCTTTCCATACAGCGCGATATCTTCCGGTCGCCAGACCCTAACCACCTACAGTCCCGGTGACGACAGCAGCCGGGAAGCAGGTGGGTGGCAATTTTTCATGCTTTGAGTGTATTTAGGCAAAAGGCCTTTGTTTTGGTTAGACTTTGGCAAAGGTTGCAGGGGCCGTGGGAGGAATTGGTTGGAAATACGTCCCCCGTTAATCACCTGGAGCTGCAGGAAAAGAGAAGGGGAGGTGGGAAGTGTCAAGGGGGATGCAAAAGCTGGGGAAATCCTTGAGCTCTGAGGAGGAGATTTGAAGGATTTCAAGACGATTTGGGAAATGACTTTTATTCCTTTGAGCCCTCTCTCTGGCCACACAAAAGCTGGCGGGGGGCTTTCTTCTCCCCAGCTCTTGTTCTCAGGAGAACTGGAAAGGAATCCAGCCGGCTGTCCTTAAATGGAGCAACTTCACCCATTTGGAGCCATTTTCTGCCAGAGAATTCCATATTAGAAACATTCTCCCCCTTCCTGGGGGATCAATGACCGCGGTGGCAACCCGGGTGTTGACAGGGAGCAGTTGAAGCTCCTCCTAAAACCACCGCCTGGTTTTTATGGTACGAGTTTGGGGTTCAAAACTGAATCCAAGCATTAAAAAGAGGTGGTGGTTGGACCCAAACCAGCGTGTCTGGGGCGCAGCCGCCCACTCATCCCAGTTTCCCTACTGGGCTCGTCTTCTGCTGACTGGTTTTGCCACCTGGAGTTCGGGGAGCCGAGGAGTTGAGCCCACAGGCCCTGGCTCTGCTTTTGCCTCCTAAAAAAGCTGGAAAGAGTAAAAAGGAGGGGATTTTTCCCTGGGGATGGGGGGAGGAGGGATGGAAACAGCCCCCGGGGTTTCGCTTTGCTCCTTTTGCTTCTAGAAAAGCCCCAAATGGCTCAATCCCCGCCTTCTGCCCCGGGGCAGCCGCAGGGGTGAAGTGGTAGCCGGAGGGTCCATCTCCAGAGCGATGATTTCCCTGAGAAGGGGGAAATTTTGTGGGGGATGGAGTGGTGTGTGAGGAGGAGGAGGGCAAGAAAGGCTAAAGGAGGGTCTTGGCGGAAAGATTTTTATCCCCAGCGTGGTTTTGTCAGATTTTTTGGGCAGAACATCCAGGATTTTGGGTTTTTTTGATGGAGGATGAGGCAAAAATCCACGTTCAGCCGTCGGAATTGAGGGCGACCGCTGGGAAAACGGGAGGAGGAAACCGGGGTTGGGGGTGGGTGTCGCTCGGCCCCTTCTCCACAGCGTGTTTTTGGGTGGAGGGTCCCCCTATATGGGCCAGAAACCCCCCAAACGCCCAGTGCTGTCCCAGTAAAGCACTGGTTTTGCTGACGTCACAGGCCGTTGCCGGCCTCCCGCATTCCACACAACATTCCGATGCGGTGGTCGCTCGCTGGCCGTGGCTGTGGCAGCTTCCTACCACTGTGGAGAGTGACATTCAGCAGTTGGATTGGTTTTTTGGGGAAAACCCCAAATTTTCCTTCCCGATGGGGCCCAAAAAGCCTCCAGTGGCCGAAGGGTAACGCTGGGGGTGGGAAGGGGCAGTGGAAGTTGGTGGCGGAAGAATGAGTGATGTTTTGCTGGGAAATAGGGATCGGTTTTGCCCCAACTCCTCACGTTTTCCCTCTTCTGAAGCGTTTGTTGTGCCGTATCCATTCCTGACGTGCCTTCCTCCCCCTCCTCTTCCTCCCCCTTTCAGCCGCATCAATGTCGGGGACCAGTTCCAGGTGGAGCTCCCTGCCCTGTGGGACAGATCCCTCTTGGAAGAGGAGGACGAAGGAGCCTCCCTGGCTTGGAAGCCCTGGGGTGACATGGAAAGCAACCCCGAGCCGCAGGAGAAAGGTTTCTCTTCAGGCTTTTCTTGTGGGAAAGGGGAAAATTCCACATTTTAAGAGTTACTTGATAGGGCGTTTGGGTTCTCTCCCGTCTTGTCTTGGCCCCGTGGCGTTCGAGGGAAGGAGATGGCTCATTTTTGGGAGGAAAGTGGGTAAATAAGAACCGATGGTGCTCTTGGGAGCATCTTCCATGAGAAAGGGGGGGGGGGTTTCGCAGTCCCACCTCATCTGCAGCCAGGGAGGAGTTTCTCTCTGGAGATCCCGCTCCAAAAGCTGCTCTTCCTGTGGCAATAGTTGGAATATGGGCCTTTTTTCTGGGCCTTTTCTGGTTTCCGGTCTGTTTTCTGCCCTTCCTCCATTTCCCATCCATCTCCTGTGGCATCTTTTCTCCTTCTTTGAGGAAAACCTGACTCGTTGGTGTTTTTTCTTGCCTTTGTAGTTTCAAACCTGCTGAAGATGGCCTCTTCCAGCGGCAGAGCCGGGGCAGGGCTGAACGCGGAGCTGGCTCTGCATTGCCTGCACGAGGCTCGGGGCAACGTTGCGGTAGGGAGCAGCGCTTCCCCCTGAAGAACCCGCTTTGTGACTGGTTTGAGCTGGGAGTTGCTCTGAGTTGGCTCTTCCAGGGGCCGGAATCTCTTTGCTAAAGGCACCGGGTGCTGCCCGTGGAGGCATTAAGGTTTGGTGGGGCGACAGAGCCCGTCCCGGTGCATCCACTGGAGCTTGTTTGGATTCTGGAACAGTTGGGAGAATGGAATTTCTCCTGTGACTGAGGGACTCTGATGCGCGGAAACAAACCTTACAACTCGCAGAGAGTTATAAAGCAGGTATGTTTATTGCGGCGCTGGGTGCAAGGGGGATTGCTCCTCCAAACTTGCACACCGGTTTGTAAAACAAGCATCTATTTATGATGAAAAGCATACATATTCATTAATGTGGGCTGGGTTATTATAATTAATTCTAAGAAAAGGCGTTACTATTCTAATTATTTCTAGGAACTCATTATCATAAGTCTCCTCCCCTTGCCGCATGCGTACTGTCGCCTGGTGGTCATGGGCCGGGGTCTTCTGGGGGAAGGCTCATAGTCTTCTTCACCATGTACTTTTACCTTTGTCCTAGAATGCTGGGTTGGCTGGACCCCAAACCGCAAAACTGGTCCCGACCAGATGGACACTGCACCCAGACAATTGGGTTCCTCCTTAGCATGCAGGCTGTTCCCACTATCTTATACACAAGGCCAGCTCCTTATCTTGGAATGCTGGGCTCCTGGGCTCCGAGCTCTGTTCTTTGCCAAGCTGTACTAAATCTACACTAACAACCTTTAACCATTCATTCTCTGAATCAAGTCCCCCCTTTTCTTTCACCTTTGTAAATTTTTTTACAATTGCCTATAACACACTTTCCTTCTCCATCTGATTTCCAAAATACTTCCCTGACTCCACTCGTTCACGGAGCTGATGCTTCTTCCATTGAATGTATTCATCTTTGGCCCCCCTGGTACAACACATAAGACATCTAGCTAATGCACACACTAAGATTCCTAACACAAGTATTGCTACTAGAAAGATAAACAGTTGTTTAAGCCAAGCCAGGTTAGGTAACCACGAGGTTAACTTTTCCCAAAGGTCTGAAAACCTGAATGTGGTGTCATCTTGCGCAGTCTGATGCAAAATCTGAGTTTTAGCTATGAACTTGCTCCATCCCCAGGCTATTGTCCTATTCACCGGCCCCCTGTGTCTATATTCCCCGTGTTCCCAGGTACAATTGTTACTGCTAATTAACACAACAAGCTGTTTTCTGCTATATCCATCTCCACACAACCACCAATACCCTTTAGGTAACTTACAGGGTCCAATAGTTGCTGTTAAATTCGCACCTAAAAACTTTTCCTGCCTGATACCATCCATACTCCCAAGAATATCCTTCTCCTTCGGAAATACCACTACTTTTATACGCAACTAATTGGGTCTTGTTGCAAAAGTCAACATACGTGACATTTATCCCTGTTAGATCCCAATTTCCTACATCAACAGTTGTCTTATTAATCCAGAACTTGCTCCATCCCCAGGCTATTGTCCTATTCACCGGCCCCCTGCGTCTATATTCCCCGTGTTCCCAGGTACAATTGTTACTGCTAATTAACACAACAAGCTCTTCTTTCAACACTTGTAAATCAAATCTGGGTCCTAAGGGGTAGATATTATCATCGTACTCACCCGTTCAACTCATTTCCCCCTCTTGCCCAAAATTTGGGCCAGGTTCCGTTGGCACAGTTCCAATTGCTTGCTGCCGCCCCATATAGAGGCAATTTCATTTCTCCTTTGGGTAGGGTAGTACATACCCAACAATCTGACAGATTAGTAGCCCTTACCAATGTTTCCAGATTTTGTGAATATGTATTCACATCCCATGTCCTTCCCCCGAAATACAAATTCCTGGCATGTTGACGACTATTAATGTCATTAATGTCCATCTTTTCGTTGGAGGCGAAGTTTCAGGGGTCTGGCCTGCGTTGATGTCCATTGGGGTTCTGGAGCTCTCTTGACGCGAGTCCAATGGATCCAAGCAGCTTGTTCCTTAATCTTTATGGCTGTGTGAGTGGCCAGCAGTACCTGGAAGGGACCTTCCCACTTTGGCTTCAGTGGTGAATCTGTAAAAGACTTGACATATACATAATCCCCAGGTTCGATCTCGTGTACTGGTCCATCCAGCCCACGAGCTCTTGTTCCCAGAACCAGTTTTTCTACCCCTCGGAGCTGTTTTTGTAAATTTATCATGTAATCTGTCAATATTTCATTCCCCAACTCTGTGGATCCTTTTCACTCTGGCCAGTGGCTCCCTTTACTGTTACAAAATCAGTATCAGTAGGGGTCAGGGCTTGATTCAAGACTGAGAACGTTGCTCCTGTATCTACCAAAAATTCTATTTCTTGTTGCTTTTTCCCTAGCCTTAGAGTAACCAGTGGATCCGCTAGGGTAGATTCCCCAGGTCCCCGTCAATCTCTTTTAAAATGGGCTTGAATTTTTTCTTTTCGTCTCTTTGGACACTCATTCTTCCAGTGTCCTTTCTGCTTACACCATGCGCATTGATCTCTTTCTAATGGTATCCTAAAGTTCCCATTTCTTATTCCCCCCCCCCCCCCCCCTCCCTTGTAGTGCTGCTACCAGTGCCCGTTTGTCCTTTCTCCTATCCTCTTCTTCTCGGTTGCTAAATACTCTCCATGCCTCATCTAACAGAGTCTCTAGATTTCTGCTTTCAGTTGTTCTTAGTTTTTGCAGCTTCCTCCGGATATCACTAGCGGACTGCCCTATAAAGGGAGACACTAACTGCTGGATTCCTATCTCTGATCCAGGGTCCAAGGGGGTGTAGTGTCTCATTGCATCTTGTAATTTGTCCAAGAACTCCGAGGGAGTCTCCTTCGGCCCTTGTCTTACAGCATATAGCACTGACCAGTTAATAGCTTTCGGGATAGCTCTCTCCATCCCTCTTATAACCCAATCTCTATAACTGTGTAAGGCTTCCAAGTGAATGCTCCTATTTGGGTCCCAATGAGGGTCCTGCAAGGGGAAATAGTCTTTAATGTCTCTTCCTGAATCTTTCAGGTGGTCCGTGGCTATATCTTGAGCAGCTTTCAAAACCAGTTGTTTCTCAGTTTCTGTCAGGTGATCTAATAATAACTGGATATCACCCCAGTCAGGATTGTGCTGCTTTACCAGAAACTGAAAATGTTTAGTGGCCCCTACGGGATCATTCCCGTAGGGGAATCAATCCCGTAGCCTGAGTCAATGCTCGCCCTGTTCCCTTTCGGATACGGGATGATACCGGGCTATCAGGTGGGGTTCTGGAATCAGTTTCTCTGTCTCCTTGGGAAATATTTTCGTCTCCCATTACCTTAACCGGTGGTAAGTAAGTTTCAAGTAAATCCTCTTCTTTAAAACCCCAAATCTTTTCAGGCTTTGTGCATCTCTGCCCTATGCTACAGGCCGAACAACATCTTTTTATATTTGCTTTCATTTCTTTCCTTTTTTCTTTCTCTAAGGCTAATACCATCGGGTCTTGTGGAGGTAATAGCCCGCAGTCCCGTTGGTACTCTGGGTGGTTCTGAAGGGTGAAAAACATGTCCGCATATGTGACTTCATCCCATTTTCCTTCCCTTCTAAGGAATAGCATTAATTGTAATATAGTACTGTAATTAAGGGTCCCGTTAAATGGCCATTTCTCTTGATCATCTAACTTGTAAAGGGGCCACCATTGATTACAATATTTAATTAAGGTTTTCTTGTCCACGCTGCCACCCGCTGAGCCTCCGATCTCCTTCCAGTGTGCTAAAATACACCCTAGGGGACTCTTTTTCAGTATCTCGCCTCCTTGATTATTGCCCATTTTATGTCCTCCTTACCCCCCTTGGTTCAGAGGTGACCCTGATCTCCTTGTGTCACCTGGGTGTTATTCCTGTTTCCCTCCCGGGAAATGGTACAGCTATATCCCTGTCGCTACCTTTATCTCCAGGGGTAGGCTATGTCTCCACAGATTACTTGTTTCAACTCTCCCGCCCGCTCGATCTTTTCCCACTCAGTCCAGCTACCACACTGTGGACACCAAAAATCGTCCTCCTGATCTACCCAAACCTCCATATTACAAGCAAAGCACTTTAAGATAAAAATAGGATCACAAACGTTATCCGAATGTCCAAGACACTGCCACTCAATATTCTCAATATTTGGTTCACACAATGTTTCTTTACAGTCTGTCATACGCTTCGTTCGTCTCCGGCCGCTCTCCTCGCGGAGAACACGGAACCGCGGATCGGAACTCCGCACTCACTCCGCAGCAGTGCCGCGTCTCAATCACTCATTTCACTCATACAATAATTTCCACCTTATATTAGACAATAACACGGTAGTGGTGCCTTATGACAAATACAACAAGTAACAAACAGTATTACAATTCCACACACTAACACATAAACCAAAACCGAGGGATCCCACACAAGCATAACCCAACCATTAGCCCAAGCTTGAGCATACCCTGGGGCGAGTACGCCGACTCTTTACCACGCGTAGGATGTCTCCTCACGACTTACAGGTCCCCCCCTTAAGAAACCCTAAACATACCTGGTCCGCAATAGATGGTCCTTGTCTGTCCCCGCGGTGATCTGGATGAGTTGGGGAGTCCTTCCGAGAAATCTCGGGGGTACCCAGAGAAGTCCCGTCCTCAGCAGGTCCCGCAGCCGGACAGAGGGGGTCCCATCTGGGGTGCCAAATTGACGCGCGGAAACAAACCTTACAACTCGCAGAGAGTTATAAAGCAGGTATGTTTATTGCGGCGCCGGGTGCAAGGGGGATTGCTCCTCCAAACTTGCACACCGGTTTGTAAAACAAGCGTCTATTTATGATGAAAAGCATACATATTCATTAATGTGGGCTGGGTTATTATAATTGATTCTAAGAAAAGGCGCTACTATTGTAATTATTTCTAGGAACTCATTATCATAAGTCTCCTCCCCTTGCCGCATGCGTACTGTCGCCTGGTGGTCGTGGGCCGGGGTCTTCTGGAGGAAGGCTCGCAGTCTTCTTCACCGTGTACCTTTACCTTTGTCCTAGAATGCTGGGTTGGCTGGACCCCAAACCGCAAAACTGGTCCCGACCAGATGGAAACTGCACCCAGACAATTGGGTTCCTCCTTAGCATGCAGGCTGTTCCCGCTATCTTATACACAAGGCCAATTCCTTATCTTGGAATGCTGGGCTCCTGGGCTCCAAGCTCTATTTTTTCCAAGCTGTACTAAATCTACACTAACAACCTTTAAGCATTCATTTTCTGAATCAACTCTGAGAGAAAACCCCAGATCTGCCCTCACTGAAGCCCCGAGCGGCTCTGATTTGCTCCCTCTTCTTTGATTTAACACCACTGGGTGCCTGCCCCTCTCCACGAGGAGTGAGAATTGCCCCTTTTCCTCCTCTGCCAGAGGAATTGAAGTCCTTTTTTCCCATGAAATCTGGCAGGAAGCTCAGGAAATGCTGCGCTCTGGGCCCCCCCGGAGACCTGAATCCCACCCCTTGGCTGATTACCATTACGCAGGTAAATGGGAGGAGAACAGATCCCTTTGCTATTGGAATTATTCTTAAAAATGTGGGGGAAAGCAGTAGTTTTAATCCATTTGTGGGGCTTTTTGAGGCAGGGAAATGCCTCTTCTAATAATTTGCCTGTGGCTGTTTATCCCAAGGCTCAGACACTTGGACCCGGTTGGAGGAACGGTTATTTAAAGAGGCCTTTTATATTCACAAGAAGAATTTACACCTCATCCAGAAGGAGGTAAAGCTGTTGGACCGGGGCGGAGCTCGTTAGCAGGGACGCTTTTTAGGCAGAAAGTCTTAATTTCAATCCCACGTTGGAATCCTGTTCTTAGGACCCTTCTTCCTGCTAAAAACCCAGCGGGACAAGACATCATTGCCCTCATTTGTAATGACAAGGGAGTATTTAATATCCCTGGATTTCTCCCCATAGATACAGATGAAAACTGTGGCCTAGTGCGTGGAATACTATTATACCTGGAAAAAGAAGATTCGATTCGGCTGCACTCGCCCTCGCCTCATGGAGAAAAGGCTGAAGAGAGGCCGGGACGAGGCAGAAAAAGCTGAAGACGAGGTAAAGAAACTGCTGGGGGGGTTTGTTTCCTCAATGAATCCATCTGCTCAGACGTTCCTTGCCAGGAAACAGGGATTTGGTTCACGAAATACATATATTTTTAATTACCTAGGTAGGAAACAAGGTCACTGCATGTCTTCAGCGCGTCAGAATTGCATGTTTTCAACTCCTTTTGTAGATTTTCATGGAGGAAAGTGCTTTTCTACTTGGGATAGTAGAAATAATACATTTTTTTCTTCAAAGTTTTGGCTTTGCATCCCATTTTCCCAGCGGATTTTTGACATTTTGAGACGTTTAAAGCTATTTTTTGCCCGGTTTTCAGGCCATTGGTAATCCAAAGAAGAGGCCACGTGTTGTTCCCAAAGAAAAGCCCACGCCGGGGCGTCACGACCTTCAGCCCCACAGCGCCTGCGGCTCCTCTGGTGATCCCGGGACCTCCCTGTGCTGGGACTTTCTGTGAGGTGAGTGCAGAAGGTCAGCCGTCCCTTTTTCTTCCCCAAAATGCCTACTTTTGGCTCAAAAAACCCCCCCGGGGCAGCTTGGTAGTTTTATTTGACTTTCAGTCAGGGAGACCTTCCCCGGAGCCGTGAGGTTCAGAGCGGCCACTCCTTGTGCAAAACCCTCAGGTTTCCCCTTTTTGCCCAGGAAAAACTCACGTTCTGTTGAGTTTTGTGGCCCGAGGCTTCCACACTCCAGTCCCTCACAGCCAGCAAAATCCCTCCAGTTTTAATTTAACCTCATTAAGTGACCACACAATTAGTTGTCATATCTTAACCCCTAACGATCTGTCTTCTTTAACCACTAACGTCCAGAACGGTGTCTTTTCGTGGCCAAACAGACCAGGAATTCACACAAGTAAGAAATAACGAAGCTGGGTCTAATGGATTTCTGGAGAAAGGATTTAAAAATCCCTTTTTTTTCCCCTCATTTCCAGGGTGTTTGAGAAGATCCCCAGCAGAAAGTCCCACCTGAGGCTCCATCCCCCCTGGGATGTTTGATTTGCCCCAGAGCCACCAACTGTCCCATGACGACAGCCTGTCTCTCCTGTCCCTTCGGGAGCCCCTGGACTCCTGCCCCCCCCTGCCACCCCTGAGCCATGGCCAGGGCCAGGCGTGCTCTCCCAAGGAAGACAGAGCAGAGGTGCCAGGCTGGATGGGAGGGAGAGGAGCCGGCAGGGACAGGGACAAGACTGCGGAGGGACATGGCCTGCTTTGGGCCGGGGACACAGATGCTTTTCCTGAAGGGAGGGCAAGAAGAGAGACAAAGGAGAGCGACTGGGAGATGGAGATGAGCTCCTGCACCCTCCTCGCACACCTGCCAAAAAGAAAGGCTTTTCTCTGTCTTAATGAGGTATAGTCAACCCGCCAGCCCTGATGAGGGCACCATGTTCCACCAAGTCAAGCTCAGTGTGTGCCAGGAGGTGCCGTGGTCTCTGCTGGCCACGTGAGGGTCACGGGCACCGTGTCCAGTGCTGCCAAGTCGGTCATCCAAGTCCTCATGGAGAATCAAGGCAGTTCCTCCTCGGAATCCAGAGGTGGCAGCACCACCAAGGGGTGGAGGAGGTACCTTGTCTGTGTTGCTGTAAACACCAGACAGAACCTGCTGCCCTCAATAAATGGTTGAGCAAAGCAATTGTGCATCCAAACTTGTGCTGTGTTGCCCTAAGACAGGAGGGGAAGAAGCCCCAGGTAGGATGGAAGATCACAGAATCACAGAATCACAGAATCTTAGTGGTTGGAAGGGACCTTTGAGATCATCGAGTCCAACCACATTAAAAAACAAACAAACAAAGAAACAAACAAACAAAAAAACACAACACACAAAACCAAACAAACAACAACCCCCCCCCCAAAAAAAAAAAAAAAAAGCACCCACCAACTAAACCCCACACCCACAACCTCACACACAACACCCCATCACAAACCAACAATCCCGGGCACTATGTTCCTTTGTCTCCTAATCCCCTTTTTTTGTCAGCTCGGAGGACTCCCTGTTGAGTGGTGAGGAAGGGGAGTGTGGTTTGAAGGTCCTGTGGGTGGGTTGATCTGTGTCTGGGGCTTGGGAGCTTGCTTGGATGCCAGGTCGGGTGGAAAGCTGCTCTGCTGAAGGTGCTTCTTGGTGTGAATTCCAGCTTGGGTTTAGTTTTGATGTTTGTCCAGCTGGGGGTCCTGGTGTAGGGGGCAGAGACCTTCCTGTTCTCCATCCTCTTCTCCAGCCCCTTGAACCCCATTTTCTAGGTGGAGGTTGGGTTCAGAACATGGAACCTGGCCCTACATCTGTCAGACCATCCCTGCGTTTCCCTTCCTGATGTTCCTGCAGAGATTGTGCCTGTCTGTGGGTCATCTCTCTCCGAACCCAACCCACCTCTGCACTCTCCATCCATCTGCCCGCCCATCCCTCCATCCAGAGGGGACGCATTTTTCAGATAAAACCTGGTGTAGCTGGAGCACCTCCAGCCAAGCACTAGGAGCACTGGGACAGATCTCTTCCTTTTGCTCTGCTTTCCTTCCCATGTGGCGAAAGAGAAAACAGCTCTGGTGGCCTTCACGTGCCACGTTATCTGATGAGAGGTTGGTGGTCACCATGAGCTGATCACGCTGGTGTCTGGGCCTGATATTTCCTGCCAGTGAACAGATTTTTTTGGGGACTTTATTTTTTTTAATATTTTTATTTTTGGTTTGTGGTTGGACGTGTCAGGAGCAGCCAAAGCAGGAGACAAGAAGGAATGTGGTGGGGCAGCAGAGGTGGATGGGGCTCCCTGGGGCTGTGGTTTGGTGGTGAGGGCAGGATGAGGTCTGCTGGGCTTTGTGGGGAAGAAGGGTGTGAGGGAGCTCTGAAATGCAAATCAAAGCCTTTTTGGTGACTGGCTGAGGAGTTAGAGGCAGCTGAGAGGTGGGAACGGGCAAAGCCATGCAGAGATGTCTCCATCAGCCCTCTCCAACACCTCCCATCCCCTCGGCCTCCCTCCCTGCAGACAGGGAGTGGGTGACACCAGCCCAAAACCCACCTTTCCCTTTTCCCTTCACACCTTAGTCCACAGAGTTCATGGGCAGCAGCACAGGGTCTTTCCCAGGGAGGCTGCAGGGACCTCACTGCCTCTTTCCCTCCTGCCACCCCACACTGGGATTCTTCTGCTCCCTACACATCTCCTCCCAGAACCTCCCATGGCAGCTCTCCTACATGCCCTAAAGGTTTCTGAAGAAACCAAGTGCATTCCGGAGGCTTGGCCTGGGATTTGGGGTTTTGTCTTTGTCACCAAACGGCAGAGCTCTTCTGGGTGGGAAGGAGCTTGGGAGGTGTCCGGTGGAGTCTCCTGCTGAAAGCAGGCTCTACCCTGAGGCCACAGCAGACAGCTCAGGCCTTGCCCCACGTGGGTCCTGAACCCTTCCAAGGCTGGAGAGGTCAGCTTTGTATCTCCCAGCCCTGCTGCAGAGCAGAAAACCCACAGCCAGGTGAGAGCTACGTCTCTTGGAACCTCCATTGCTGATGGAAGGAAAACGAGGAGAACTCCAACACAGATGGAGCGGGATTTCAAGTGTGTGTCTGGTGGAGGTGGTTGGTCTTGATTCCCAGTATGGCTTGTACTGTGAGGAAAGGAACCGTGGGTGCAGGACATGAGTTGCTTCATAGACCGAAAAGAAGGTTCTGCAGAGGAAGCGTGTAGCCCTGAGATCAGGAGAAGGACTAACATAGGGATGAGGAGCCAGCACTGCTGAGACAGGTACGCTGTCAGCACCACTTACCTATTGCCAATATTTCTCCGTCTCCTTCCCCTGTGCTCTGCTGTGAGCAGTGTTCCTGGGCTCTCTCATGAGAATCAGCTCTATGTCCCTGCTGCAGGGATCACTCTCCCTCATGGGGGGAGCCTGTAGAAAGAACCCAGAACACCAAGGTGACCTCTTATCCACAAGCAGGAGGATCTCATTCCCAGGTGGTGAACTTCAATGCAGTGGCAAAATACCTCCCTCTCTTCCAGGAAAAGGCACGGCCACAGGAGAGAGGCCAGGGCATGCTCTGAGCAGAGAAGAGTCCAGCACAAGCCATCTGCCCAGCGGCCCATCACCGAGCGCCAGCTCCCCGTCGTGGTGGGGAGGGAGGGCTTTGCCAATGGGCACCACTACTGGGAGGTGCTGGTGGGAGATGGGCTGGACTGGGAGCTGGGGGTGCTGACGGAGACTGTGAGGGAGACACTGAAAGAGAGAAGCTGGGAGGAGCTCCCTGAGGATGGGGTCTGGTCGCTGAGAAGGGTGAGTGGGGAGTACTGGCCTGAGGAGGCCAATGCCAAGATACGGTCATGGAGCAGTGTCCAAATACCAGTGATTGGATTGGACTTGGACTTAGAGCTGAGCACACTCTCCTTCTACATTGTTTGGACTTCAGACTGCATCCGGGAAATCCCCATCAAAGGCATCGAAGGCTCAACAAAGCTGTGCCCCTTCCTCAGGCCAGGCCTTGGTGAGGCAGGAGAGGAGGGGAAACCCCTCACCATCAACCACAACACAGACTGGGACTTCCCAAGCAGTCTGGCTCCAAAATAATACAGGAAAAACTGACCTGAGGTGCAGTAAACCTCATGGATTCCGTGAAGAGGGAGAAGGGAGAGGGTAGCAGAGCAGCAGGGCTGGTCAGGGAAAGCCCTGCTTTGCTCCATGCAAACCCTGACCGTGAGAATCAGACGAGTCTGTACTGGGAAATCCACCAAGACCGAGAACCCCACCTGGGCATGACATTTGCAGTGCCACATGCTCCATCCCCTCCCCAGGGGACCCATCGGGAGCGATCAACCTGGGCCAAGGAGATGCACCCACAGCTTCTGCAGCGACCATTTCCTTGGTTTCACCGTTCCCACAAGTTTCTACTCCATGTTTCCCTTCACTAAATTAACAATAAAATTGGAAACAATGGTTTTCTTGTGGTGCTGAGTGCTGGGATGTTGTGCTGACTTTGACCGTCTGGGACCTGTGGGTGACATTTAAAGTGCTGATGAAGGGTGACCCAAATCTTTCCTTCTCTGACTGCCTTAGACCCCATATTCCAAAGTTTCCCTGAAAGGGAAATGCAGTTGTTTTGGGCTCCCCATGGCCTTTGGCTGCATTTAGCTGGTGCTGTTTGATGTATGAGCCAGTCTTACTAGAGATCCCTGGTCCCCAAAAATGGGATGCCTCCTTTTCCCCCCTGAGGTTCTCCCTCTGAGGATTCCTGTTCACTGAATTTCACTGAATTTTTAGAGTTGGAAGAGTTTTTTTCACTGAAAAAAATTTTTTCACTGAATTTTTAGAGTTTCTTCTCCCCAGCTCTTGTTCTCAGGAGAACTGGAAAGGAATCCAGCCGGCTGTCCTTAAATGGAGCAACTTCACCCATTTGGAGCCATTTTCTGCCAGAGAATTCCATATTAGAAACATTCTCCCCCTTCCTGGGGGATCAATGACCGCGGTGGCAACCCGGGTGTTGACAGGGAGCAGTTGAAGCTCCTCCTAAAACCACCGCCTGGTTTTTATGGTACGAGTTTGGGGTTCAAAACTGAATCCAAGCATTAAAAAGAGGTGGTGGTTGGACCCAAACCAGCGTGTCTGGGGCGCAGCCGCCCACTCATCCCAGTTTCCCTACTGGGCTCGTCTTCTGCTGACTGGTTTTGCCACCTGGAGTTCGGGGAGCCGAGGAGTTGAGCCCACAGGCCCTGGCTCTGCTTTTGCCTCCTAAAAAAGCTGGAAAGAGTAAAAAGGAGGGGATTTTTCCCTGGGGATGGGGGGAGGAGGGATGGAAACAGCCCCCGGGGTTTCGCTTTGCTCCTTTTGCTTCTAGAAAAGCCCCAAATGGCTCAATCCCCGCCTTCTGCCCCGGGGCAGCCGCAGGGGTGAAGTGGTAGCCGGAGGGTCCATCTCCAGAGCGATGATTTCCCTGAGAAGGGGGAAATTTTGTGGGGGATGGAGTGGTGTGTGAGGAGGAGGAGGGCAAGAAAGGCTAAAGGAGGGTCTTGGCGGAAAGATTTTTATCCCCAGCGTGGTTTTGTCAGATTTTTTGGGCAGAACATCCAGGATTTTGGGTTTTTTTGATGGAGGATGAGGCAAAAATCCACGTTCAGCCGTCGGAATTGAGGGCGACCGCTGGGAAAACGGGAGGAGGGAACCGGGGTTGGGGGTGGGTGTCGCTCGGCCCCTTCTCCACAGCGTGTTTTTGGGTGGAGGGTCCCCCTATATGGGCCAGAAACCCCCCAAACGCCCAGTGCTGTCCCAGTAAAGCACTGGTTTTGCTGACGTCACAGGCCGTTGCCGGCCTCCCGCATTCCACACAACATTCCGATGCGGTGGTCGCTCGCTGGCCGTGGCTGTGGCAGCTTCCTACTACTGTGGAGAGTGACATTCAGCAGTTGGATTGGTTTTTTGGGGAAAACCCCAAATTTTCCTTCCCGATGGGGCCCAAAAAGCCTCCAGTGGCCGAAGGGTAACGCTGGGGGTGGGAAGGGGCAGTGGAAGTTGGTGGCGGAAGAATGAGTGATGTTTTGCTGGGAAATAGGGATCGGTTTTGCCCCAACTCCTCACGTTTTCCCTCTTCTGAAGCGTTTGTTGTGCCGTATCCATTCCTGACGTGCCTTCCTCCCCCTCCTCTTCCTCCCCCTTTCAGCCGCATCAATGTCGGGGACCAGTTCCAGGTGGAGCTCCCTGCCCTGTGGGACAGATCCCTCTTGGAAGAGGAGGACGAAGGAGCCTCCCTGGCTTGGAAGCCCTGGGGTGACATGGAAAGCAACCCCGAGCCGCAGGAGAAAGGTTTCTCTTCAGGCTTTTCTTGTGGGAAAGGGGAAAATTCCACATTTTAAGAGTTACTTGATAGGGCGTTTGGGTTCTCTCCCGTCTTGTCTTGGCCCCGTGGCGTTCGAGGGAAGGAGATGGCTCATTTTTGGGAGGAAAGTGGGTAAATAAGAACCGATGGTGCTCTTGGGAGCATCTTCCATGAGAAAGGGGGGGGGGGTTTCGCAGTCCCACCTCATCTGCAGCCAGGGAGGAGTTTCTCTCTGGAGATCCCGCTCCAAAAGCTGCTCTTCCTGTGGCAATAGTTGGAATATGGGCCTTTTTTCTGGGCCTTTTCTGGTTTCCGGTCTGTTTTCTGCCCTTCCTCCATTTCCCATCCATCTCCTGTGGCATCTTTTCTCCTTCTTTGAGGAAAACCTGACTCGTTGGTGTTTTTTCTTGCCTTTGTAGTTTCAAACCTGCTGAAGATGGCCTCTTCCAGCGGCAGAGCCGGGGCAGGGCTGAACGCGGAGCTGGCTCTGCATTGCCTGCACGAGGCTCGGGGCAACGTTGCGGTAGGGAGCAGCGCTTCCCCCTGAAGAACCCGCTTTGTGACTGGTTTGAGCTGGGAGTTGCTCTGAGTTGGCTCTTCCAGGGGCCGGAATCTCTTTGCTAAAGGCACCGGGTGCTGCCCGTGGAGGCATTAAGGTTTGGTGGGGCGACAGAGCCCGTCCCGGTGCATCCACTGGAGCTTGTTTGGATTCTGGAACAGTTGGGAGAATGGAATTTCTCCTGTGACTGAGGGACTCTGATGCGCGGAAACAAACCTTACAACTCGCAGAGAGTTATAAAGCAGGTATGTTTATTGCGGCGCTGGGTGCAAGGGGGATTGCTCCTCCAAACTTGCACACCGGTTTGTAAAACAAGCATCTATTTATGATGAAAAGCATACATATTCATTAATGTGGGCTGGGTTATTATAATTAATTCTAAGAAAAGGCGTTACTATTCTAATTATTTCTAGGAACTCATTATCATAAGTCTCCTCCCCTTGCCGCATGCGTACTGTCGCCTGGTGGTCATGGGCCGGGGTCTTCTGGGGGAAGGCTCATAGTCTTCTTCACCATGTACTTTTACCTTTGTCCTAGAATGCTGGGTTGGCTGGACCCCAAACCGCAAAACTGGTCCCGACCAGATGGACACTGCACCCAGACAATTGGGTTCCTCCTTAGCATGCAGGCTGTTCCCACTATCTTATACACAAGGCCAGCTCCTTATCTTGGAATGCTGGGCTCCTGGGCTCCGAGCTCTGTTCTTTGCCAAGCTGTACTAAATCTACACTAACAACCTTTAACCATTCATTCTCTGAATCAAGTCCCCCCTTTTCTTTCACCTTTGTAAATTTTTTTACAATTGCCTATAACACACTTTCCTTCTCCATCTGATTTCCAAAATACTTCCCTGACTCCACTCGTTCACGGAGCTGATGCTTCTTCCATTGAATGTATTCATCTTTGGCCCCCCTGGTACAACACATAAGACATCTAGCTAATGCACACACTAAGATTCCTAACACAAGTATTGCTACTAGAAAGATAAACAGTTGTTTAAGCCAAGCCAGGTTAGGTAACCACGAGGTTAACTTTTCCCAAAGGTCTGAAAACCTGAATGTGGTGTCATCTTGCGCAGTCTGATGCAAAATCTGAGTTTTAGCTATGAACTTGCTCCATCCCCAGGCTATTGTCCTATTCACCGGCCCCCTGTGTCTATATTCCCCGTGTTCCCAGGTACAATTGTTACTGCTAATTAACACAACAAGCTGTTTTCTGCTATATCCATCTCCACACAACCACCAATACCCTTTAGGTAACTTACAGGGTCCAATAGTTGCTGTTAAATTCGCACCTAAAAACTTTTCCTGCCTGATACCATCCATACTCCCAAGAATATCCTTCTCCTTCGGAAATACCACTACTTTTATATGCAACTAATTGGGTCTTGTTGCAAAAGTCAACATACGTGACATTTATCCCTGTTAGATCCCAATTTCCTACATCAACAGTTGTCTTATTAATCCAGAACTTGCTCCATCCCCAGGCTATTGTCCTATTCACCGGCCCCCTGCGTCTATATTCCCCGTGTTCCCAGGTACAATTGTTACTGCTAATTAACACAACAAGCTCTTCTTTCAACACTTGTAAATCAAATCTGGGTCCTAAGGGGTAGATATTATCATCGTACTCACCCGTTCAACTCATTTCCCCCTCTTGCCCAAAATTTGGGCCAGGTTCCGTTGGCACAGTTCCAATTGCTTGCTGCCGCCCCATATAGAGGCAATTTCATTTCTCCTTTGGGTAGGGTAGTACATACCCAACAATCTGACAGATTAGTAGCCCTTACCAATGTTTCCAGATTTTGTGAATATGTATTCACATCCCATGTCCCTCCCCCGAAATACAAATTCCTGGCATGTTGACGACTATTAATGTCATTAATGTCCATCTTTTCGTTGGAGGCGAAGTTTCAGGGGTCCGGCCTGCGTTGATGTCCATTGGGGTTCTGGAGCTCTCTTGACGCGAGTCCAATGGATCCAAGCGGCTTGTTCCTTAATCTTTATGGCTGTGTGAGTGGCCAGCAGTACCTGGAAGGGACCTTCCCACTTTGGCTTCAGTGGTGAATCTGTAAAAGACTTGACATATACATAATCCCCAGGTTCGATCTCGTGTACTGGTCCATCCAGCCCACGAGCTCTTGTTCCCAGAACCAGTTTTTCTACCCCTCGGAGCTGTTTTTGTAAATTTATCATGTAATCTGTCAATATTTCATTCCCCAACTCTGTGGATCCTTTTCACTCTGGCCAGTGGCTCCCTTTACTGTTACAAAATCAGTATCAGTAGGGGTCAGGGCTTGATTCAAGACTGAGAACGTTGCTCCTGTATCTACCAAAAATTCTATTTCTTGTTGCTTTTTCCCTAGCCTTAGAGTAACCAGTGGATCCGCTAGGGTAGATTCCCCAGGTCCCCGTCAATCTCTTTTAAAATGGGCCTGAATTTTTTCTTTTCGTCTCTTTGGACACTCATTCTTCCAGTGTCCTTTCTGCTTACACCATGCGCATTGATCTCTTTCTAATGGTATCCTAAAGTTCCCATTTCTTATTCCCCCCCCCCCCCCCCCTCCCTTGTAGTGCTGCTACCAGTGCCCGTTTGTCCTTTCTCCTATCCTCTTCTTCTCGGTTGCTAAATACTCTCCATGCCTCATCTAACAGAGTCTCTAGATTTCTGCTTTCAGTTGTTCTTAGTTTTTGCAGCTTCCTCCGGATATCACTAGCGGACTGCCCTATAAAGGGAGACACTAACTGCTGGATTCCTATCTCTGATCCAGGGTCCAAGGGGGTGTAGTGTCTCATTGCATCTTGTAATTTGTCCAAGAACTCCGAGGGAGTCTCCTTCGGCCCTTGTCTTACAGCATATAGCACTGACCAGTTAATAGCTTTCGGGATAGCTCTCTCCATCCCTCTTATAACCCAATCTCTATAACTGTGTAAGGCTTCCAAGTGAATGCTCCTATTTGGGTCCCAATGAGGGTCCTGCAAGGGGAAATAGTCTTTAATGTCTCTTCCTGAATCTTTCAGGTGGTCCGTGGCTATATCTTGAGCAGCTTTCAAAACCAGTTGTTTCTCAGTTTCTGTCAGGTGATCTAATAATAACTGGATATCACCCCAGTCAGGATTGTGCTGCTTTACCAGAAACTGAAAATGTTTAGTGACCCCTACGGGATCATTCCCGTAGGGGAATCAATCCCGTAGCCTGAGTCAATGCTCGCCCTGTTCCCTTTCGGATACGGGATGATACCGGGCTATCAGGTGGGGTTCTGGAATCAGTTTCTCTGTCTCCTTGGGAAATATTTTCGTCTCCCATTACCTTAACCGGTGGTAAGTAAGTTTCAAGTAAATCCTCTTCTTTAAAACCCCAAATCTTTTCAGGCTTTGTGCATCTCTGCCCTATGCTACAGGCCGAACAACATCTTTTTATATTTGCTTTCATTTCTTTCCTTTTTTCTTTCTCTAAGGCTAATACCATCGGGTCTTGTGGAGGTAATAGCCCGCAGTCCCGTTGGTACTCTGGGTGGTTCTGAAGGGTGAAAAACATGTCCGCATATGTGACTTCATCCCATTTTCCTTCCCTTCTAAGGAATAGCATTAATTGTAATATAGTACTGTAATTAAGGGTCCCGTTAAATGGCCATTTCTCTTGATCATCTAACTTGTAAAGGGGCCACCATTGATTACAATATTTAATTAAGGTTTTCTTGTCCACGCTGCCACCCGCTGAGCCTCCGATCTCCTTCCAGTGTGCTAAAATACACCCTAGGGGACTCTTTTTCAGTATCTCGCCTCCTTGATTATTGCCCATTTTATGTCCTCCTTACCCCCCTTGGTTCAGAGGTGACCCTGATCTCCTTGTGTCACCTGGGTGTTATTCCTGTTTCCCTCCCGGGAAATGGTACAGCTATATCCCTGTCGCTACCTTTATCTCCAGGGGTAGGCTATGTCTCCACAGATTACTTGTTTCAACTCTCCCGCCCGCTCGATCTTTTCCCACTCAGTCCAGCTACCACACTGTGGACACCAAAAATCGTCCTCCTGATCTACCCAAACCTCCATATTACAAGCAAAGCACTTTAAGATAAAAATAGGATCACAAACGTTATCCGAATGTCCAAGACACTGCCACTCAATATTCTCAATATTTGGTTCACACAATGTTTCTTTACAGTCTGTCATACGCTTCGTTCGTCTCCGGCCGCTCTCCTCGCGGAGAACACGGAACCGCGGATCGGAACTCCGCACTCACTCCGCAGCAGTGCCGCGTCTCAATCACTCATTTCACTCATACAATAATTTCCACCTTATATTAGACAATAACACGGTAGTGGTGCCTTATGACAAATACAACAAGTAACAAACAGTATTACAATTCCACACACTAACACATAAACCAAAACCGAGGGATCCCACACAAGCATAACCCAACCATTAGCCCAAGCTTGAGCATACCCTGGGGCGAGTACGCCGACTCTTTACCACGCGTAGGATGTCTCCTCACGACTTACAGGTCCCCCCCTTAAGAAACCCTAAACATACCTGGTCCGCAATAGATGGTCCTTGTCTGTCCCCGCGGTGATCTGGATGAGTTGGGGAGTCCTTCCGAGAAATCTCGGGGGTACCCAGAGAAGTCCCGTCCTCAGCAGGTCCCGCAGCCGGACAGAAGGGGTCCCATCTGGGGTGCCAAATTGACGCGCGGAAACAAACCTTACAACTCGCAGAGAGTTATAAAGCAGGTATGTTTATTGCGGCGCCGGGTGCAAGGGGGATTGCTCCTCCAAACTTGCACACCGGTTTGTAAAACAAGCGTCTATTTATGATGAAAAGCATACATATTCATTAATGTGGGCTGGGTTATTATAATTGATTCTAAGAAAAGGCGCTACTATTGTAATTATTTCTAGGAACTCATTATCATAAGTCTCCTCCCCTTGCCGCATGCGTACTGTCGCCTGGTGGTCGTGGGCCGGGGTCTTCTGGAGGAAGGCTCGCAGTCTTCTTCACCGTGTACCTTTACCTTTGTCCTAGAATGCTGGGTTGGCTGGACCCCAAACCGCAAAACTGGTCCCGACCAGATGGAAACTGCACCCAGACAATTGGGTTCCTCCTTAGCATGCAGGCTGTTCCCGCTATCTTATACACAAGGCCAATTCCTTATCTTGGAATGCTGGGCTCCTGGGCTCCAAGCTCTATTTTTTCCAAGCTGTACTAAATCTACACTAACAACCTTTAAGCATTCATTTTCTGAATCAACTCTGAGAGAAAACCCCAGATCTGCCCTCACTGAAGCCCCGAGCGGCTCTGATTTGCTCCCTCTTCTTTGATTTAACACCACTGGGTGCCTGCCCCTCTCCACGAGGAGTGAGAATTGCCCCTTTTCCTCCTCTGCCAGAGGAATTGAAGTCCTTTTTTCCCATGAAATCTGGCAGGAAGCTCAGGAAATGCTGCGCTCTGGGCCCCCCCGGAGACCTGAATCCCACCCCTTGGCTGATTACCATTACGCAGGTAAATGGGAGGAGAACAGATCCCTTTGCTATTGGAATTATTCTTAAAAATGTGGGGGAAAGCAGTAGTTTTAATCCATTTGTGGGGCTTTTTGAGGCAGGGAAATGCCTCTTCTAATAATTTGCCTGTGGCTGTTTATCCCAAGGCTCAGACACTTGGACCCGGTTGGAGGAACGGTTATTTAAAGAGGCCTTTTATATTCACAAGAAGAATTTACACCTCATCCAGAAGGAGGTAAAGCTGTTGGACCGGGGCGGAGCTCGTTAGCAGGGACGCTTTTTAGGCAGAAAGTCTTAATTTCAATCCCACGTTGGAATCCTGTTCTTAGGACCCTTCTTCCTGCTAAAAACCCAGCGGGACAAGACATCATTGCCCTCATTTGTAATGACAAGGGAGTATTTAATATCCCTGGATTTCTCCCCATAGATACAGATGAAAACTGTGGCCTAGTGCGTGGAATACTATTATACCTGGAAAAAGAAGATTCGATTCGGCTGCACTCGCCCTCGCCTCATGGAGAAAAGGCTGAAGAGAGGCCGGGACGAGGCAGAAAAAGCTGAAGACGAGGTAAAGAAACTGCTGGGGGGGTTTGTTTCCTCAATGAATCCATCTGCTCAGACGTTCCTTGCCAGGAAACAGGGATTTGGTTCACGAAATACATATATTTTTAATTACCTAGGTAGGAAACAAGGTCACTGCATGTCTTCAGCGCGTCAGAATTGCATGTTTTCAACTCCTTTTGTAGATTTTCATGGAGGAAAGTGCTTTTCTACTTGGGATAGTAGAAATAATACATTTTTTTCTTCAAAGTTTTGGCTTTGCATCCCATTTTCCCAGCGGATTTTTGACATTTTGAGACGTTTAAAGCTATTTTTTGCCCGGTTTTCAGGCCATTGGTAATCCAAAGAAGAGGCCACGTGTTGTTCCCAAAGAAAAGCCCACGCCGGGGCGTCACGACCTTCAGCCCCACAGCGCCTGCGGCTCCTCTGGTGATCCCGGGACCTCCCTGTGCTGGGACTTTCTGTGAGGTGAGTGCAGAAGGTCAGCCGTCCCTTTTTCTTCCCCAAAATGCCTACTTTTGGCTCAAAAAAACCCCCCGGGGCAGCTTGGTAGTTTTATTTGACTTTCAGTCAGGGAGACCTTCCCCGGAGCCGTGAGGTTCAGAGCGGCCACTCCTTGTGCAAAACCCTCAGGTTTCCCCTTTTTGCCCAGGAAAAACTCACGTTCTGTTGAGTTTTGTGGCCCGAGGCTTCCACACTCCAGTCCCTCACAGCCAGCAAAATCCCTCCAGTTTTAATTTAACCTCATTAAGTGACCACACAATTAGTTGTCATATCTTAACCCCTAACGATCTGTCTTCTTTAACCACTAACGTCCAGAACGGTGTCTTTTCGTGGCCAAACAGACCAGGAATTCACACAAGTAAGAAATAACGAAGCTGGGTCTAATGGATTTCTGGAGAAAGGATTTAAAAATCCCTTTTTTTTCCCCTCATTTCCAGGGTGTTTGAGAAGATCCCCAGCAGAAAGTCCCACCTGAGGCTCCATCCCCCCTGGGATGTTTGATTTGCCCCAGAGCCACCAACTGTCCCATGACGACAGCCTGTCTCTCCTGTCCCTTCGGGAGCCCCTGGACTCCTGGCCCCCCCTGCCACCCCTGAGCCATGGCCAGGGCCAGGCGTGCTCTCCCAAGGAAGACAGAGCAGAGGTGCCAGGCTGGATGGGAGGGAGAGGAGCCGGCAGGGACAGGGACAAGACTGCGGAGGGACATGGCCTGCTTTGGGCCGGGGACACAGATGCTTTTCCTGAAGGGAGGGCAAGAAGAGAGACAAAGGAGAGCGACTGGGAGATGGAGATGAGCTCCTGCACCCTCCTCGCACACCTGCCAAAAAGAAAGGCTTTTCTCTGTCTTAATGAGGAATAGTCAACCCGCCAGCCCTGATGAGGGCACCATGTTCCACCAAGTCAAGCTCAGTGTGTGCCAGGAGGTGCCGTGGTCTCTGCTGGCCACGTGAGGGTCACGGGCACCGTGTCCAGTGCTGCCAAGTCGGTCATCCAAGTCCTCATGGAGAATCAAGGCAGTTCCTCCTCGGAATCCAGAGGTGGCAGCACCACCAAGGGGTGGAGGAGGTACCTTGTCTGTGTTGCTGTAAACACCAGACAGAACCTGCTGCCCTCAATAAATGGTTGAGCAAAGCAATTGTGCATCCAAACTTGTGCTGTGTTGCCCTAAGACAGGAGGGGAAGAAGCCCCAGGTAGGATGGAAGATCACAGAATCACAGAATCACAGAATCTTAGTGGTTGGAAGGGACCTTTGAGATCATCGAGTCCAACCACATTAAAAAACAAACAAACAAAGAAACAAACAAACAAAAAAACACAACACACAAAACCAAACAAACAACAACCCCCCCCCCCAAAAAAAAAAAAAAAAGCACCCACCAGCTAAACCCCACACCCACAACCTCACACACAACACCCCATCACAAACCAACAATCCCGGGCACTATGTTCCTTTGTCTCCTAATCCCCTTTTTTTGTCAGCTCGGAGGACTCCCTGTTGAGTGGTGAGGAAGGGGAGTGTGGTTTGAAGGTCCTGTGGGTGGGTTGATCTGTGTCTGGGGCTTGGGAGCTTGCTTGGATGCCAGGTCGGGTGGAAAGCTGCTCTGCTGAAGGTGCTTCTTGGTGTGAATTCCAGCTTGGGTTTAGTTTTGATGTTTGTCCAGCTGGGGGTCCTGGTGTAGGGGGCAGAGACCTTCCTGTTCTCCATCCTCTTCTCCAGCCCCTTGAACCCCATTTTCTAGGTGGAGGTTGGGTTCAGAACATGGAACCTGGCCCTACATCTGTCAGACCATCCCTGCGTTTCCCTTCCTGATGTTCCTGCAGAGATTGTGCCTGTCTGTGGGTCATCTCTCTCCGAACCCAACCCACCTCTGCACTCTCCATCCATCTGCCCGCCCATCCCTCCATCCAGAGGGGACGCATTTTTCAGATAAAACCTGGTGTAGCTGGAGCACCTCCAGCCAAGCACTAGGAGCACTGGGACAGATCTCTTCCTTTTGCTCTGCTTTCCTTCCCATGTGGCGAAAGAGAAAACAGCTCTGGTGGCCTTCACGTGCCACGTTATCTGATGAGAGGTTGGTGGTCACCATGAGCTGATCACGCTGGTGTCTGGGCCTGATATTTCCTGCCAGTGAACAGATTTTTTTGGGGACTTTATTTTTTTTAATATTTTTATTTTTGGTTTGTGGTTGGACGTGTCAGGAGCAGCCAAAGCAGGAGACAAGAAGGAATGTGGTGGGGCAGCAGAGGTGGATGGGGCTCCCTGGGGCTGTGGTTTGGTGGTGAGGGCAGGATGAGGTCTGCTGGGCTTTGTGGGGAAGAAGGGTGTGAGGGAGCTCTGAAATGCAAATCAAAGCCTTTTTGGTGACTGGCTGAGGAGTTAGAGGCAGCTGAGAGGTGGGAACGGGCAAAGCCATGCAGAGATGTCTCCATCAGCCCTCTCCAACACCTCCCATCCCCTCGGCCTCCCTCCCTGCAGACAGGGAGTGGGTGACACCAGCCCAAAACCCACCTTTCCCTTTTCCCTTCACACCTTAGTCCACAGAGTTCATGGGCAGCAGCACAGGGTCTTTCCCAGGGAGGCTGCAGGGACCTCACTGCCTCTTTCCCTCCTGCCACCCCACACTGGGATTCTTCTGCTCCCTCACATCTCCTCCCAGAACCTCCCATGGCAGCTCTCCTACATGCCCTAAAGGTTTCTGAAGAAACCAAGTGCATTCCGGAGGCTTGGCCTGGGATTTGGGGTTTTGTCTTTGTCACCAAACGGCAGAGCTCTTCTGGGTGGGAAGGAGCTTGGGAGGTGTCCGGTGGAGTCTCCTGCTGAAAGCAGGCTCTACCCTGAGGCCACAGCAGACAGCTCAGGCCTTGCCCCACGTGGGTCCTGAACCCTTCCAAGGCTGGAGAGGTCAGCTTTGTATCTCCCAGCCCTGCTGCAGAGCAGAAAACCCACAGCCAGGTGAGAGCTACGTCTCTTGGAACCTCCATTGCTGATGGAAGGAAAACGAGGAGAACTCCAACACAGATGGAGCGGGATTTCAAGTGTGTGTCTGGTGGAGGTGGTTGGTCTTGATTCCCAGTATGGCTTGTACTGTGAGGAAAGGAACCGTGGGTGCAGGACATGAGTTGCTTCATAGACCGAAAAGAAGGTTCTGCAGAGGAAGCGTGTAGCCCTGAGATCAGGAGAAGGACTAACATAGGGATGAGGAGCCAGCACTGCTGAGACAGGTACGCTGTCAGCACCACTTACCTATTGCCAATATTTCTCCGTCTCCTTCCCCTGTGCTCTGCTGTGAGCAGTGTTCCTGGGCTCTCTCATGAGAATCAGCTCTATGTCCCTGCTGCAGGGATCACTCTCCCTCATGGGGGGAGCCTGTAGAAAGAACCCAGAACACCAAGGTGACCTCTTATCCACAAGCAGGAGGATCTCATTCCCAGGTGGTGAACTTCAATGCAGTGGCAAAATACCTCCCTCTCTTCCAGGAAAAGGCACGGCCACAGGAGAGAGGCCAGGGCATGCTCTGAGCAGAGAAGAGTCCAGCACAAGCCATCTGCCCAGCGGCCCATCACCGAGCGCCAGCTCCCCGTCGTGGTGGGGAGGGAGGGCTTTGCCAATGGGCACCACTACTGGGAGGTGCTGGTGGGAGATGGGCTGGACTGGGAGCTGGGGGTGCTGACGGAGACTGTGAGGGAGACACTGAAAGAGAGAAGCTGGGAGGAGCTCCCTGAGGATGGGGTCTGGTCGCTGAGAAGGGTGAGTGGGGAGTACTGGCCTGAGGAGGCCAATGCCAAGATACGGTCATGGAGCAGTGTCCAAATACCAGTGATTGGATTGGACTTGGACTTAGAGCTGAGCACACTCTCCTTCTACATTGTTTGGACTTCAGACTGCATCCGGGAAATCCCCATCAAAGGCATCGAAGGCTCAACAAAGCTGTGCCCCTTCCTCAGGCCAGGCCTTGGTGAGGCAGGAGAGGAGGGGAAACCCCTCACCATCAACCACAACACAGACTGGGACTTCCCAAGCAGTCTGGCTCCAAAATAATACAGGAAAAACTGACCTGAGGTGCAGTAAACCTCATGGATTCCGTGAAGAGGGAGAAGGGAGAGGGTAGCAGAGCAGCAGGGCTGGTCAGGGAAAGCCCTGCTTTGCTCCATGCAAACCCTGACCGTGAGAATCAGACGAGTCTGTACTGGGAAATCCACCAAGACCGAGAACCCCACCTGGGCATGACATTTGCAGTGCCACATGCTCCATCCCCTCCCCAGGGGACCCATCGGGAGCGATCAACCTGGGCCAAGGAGATGCACCCACAGCTTCTGCAGCGACCATTTCCTTGGTTTCACCGTTCCCACAAGTTTCTACTCCATGTTTCCCTTCACTAAATTAACAATAAAATTGGAAACAATGGTTTTCTTGTGGTGCTGAGTGCTGGGATGTTGTGCTGACTTTGACCGTCTGGGACCTGTGGGTGACATTTAAAGTGCTGATGAAGGGTGACCCAAATCTTTCCTTCTCTGACTGCCTTAGACCCCATATTCCAAAGTTTCCCTGAAAGGGAAATGCAGTTGTTTTGGGCTCCCCATGGCCTTTGGCTGCATTTAGCTGGTGCTGTTTGATGTATGAGCCAGTCTTACTAGAGATCCCTGGTCCCCAAAAATGGGATGCCTCCTTTTCCCCCCTGAGGTTCTCCCTCTGAGGATTCCTGTTCACTGAATTTCACTGAATTTTTAGAGTTGGAAGGGACCATAAAGGTTGTAGAATCGTAGAATCGTAGAATAGTTTGGGTTGGAAGGGACCTTTAAAAGCCATCTAGTCCAACTCCCCTGCCAAAGCAGGATTGCCCAGAGCATGTCAGAGCATGTTACTCAGGGCTGCATCCAGGCGGGTCTTGAAAATCTCCAAAGAAGGGGACTCCACACCCTCCCTGGGCAGCCTCCCATGGCAGTTCCTCCCATGAGGTGCCTGGAGGAGCGCAAAAAAAAAGAGAAGTTTCTATTTCTCTGCAGCACAAATGCAAGTGCAGGTCCCAATATCAGGAGCCAACCCCAGTTCTGCCCAGCACGATGCAGACACAAGTGCAAATGCTGACAATAAAGCCACCGCAGAGCAGTCTCCTAGGGAGCTTATTTGGATTTTTCCCTGTCCCACATCTGTGAACAGTCCTTCCCACCCTGCTGTGCAACATGGGACATCTGGGGACACATGGGAAGACGGACAGACCCCTTGGGTCCTTCTGGCTGTACCCTCCTGGGGGACGTGCAGGCATTAGGTCAAACCAGGGTCCCGCTCTGTGGGAGGTTTGAGAGGGCTGGTGGACCTTTCTGGCTGATCTGGCCATCAATGAACATCCTGCTCTGTTCTCACAGGTTTTACAGCCAGTGTCTCAGAGGGGGGGGGTTATAGGGCTGTGACAATTAAGCACAGCTTTATGAGCTTGTATCGTTGGAAGAGTTGTGGTTTGCGTGGCTTATTTTGTCATTGGTGTAACTTCTCCAGACTGTGAGAACCGATCTCTCTGTCAAGGGAAAGGACTGAACATCACAGGGTGCCAAACAGCTCTGACCATAGCCCAGCTGGAATCATTTTTGTGTTTCAAGGGAAAAGTCATTCTGCTGCAATTAGCAATAACCAGTCTTTCCTCCGTCCCAGTCACAGCTGGTACGGGGGACACCATGGGAGAGGAGAACGACCAAAAAAGATATCTGAGTAACTGTGGTTTACCCTAAAAGTGAAAAAGTTAAGATGTTTTAATCACAACCCTGTTATAACTCTTTTTATATAGCCCTATATAACTCTTATATATACAACCCTATATAACTCTTTCTGTTGGACATGGAGCACTTGACTCAGCTGCTCACATGCAGACCTCTAGTGATGGTAGAGATGTCCTGGGCTGTCACTCCATGCACCCTCAGAAGGGTCCAGGTCTCCTCCACATGAGGTCATTTTCATGTTGATTAGCCAGGACATGTCTTTCAGGTGCTTAATTGCCCTGCAGGCATTTTGGAGCAGAAACTGTAAGCCAGGTGAGTGGCCCAAGGCCCATTTAGAGCAATCAGACACATCAAGCCTTTGGAAACTTCCCTGGGGATAAGCACGTTCCAATGAAATTACATTTCTCTTCCAAACTGTGCTCTGGCCCCTCTAAGACCACGCTCCAGGCCTTATTGGGTAGATTTCCAGGAAGGTGAGAGGTTCAGCAGCAAATTGAGGCATAGGGGCTTTATGGTCACAGGAATTTCTTGCTATGATGACTTTGTGAAATGTATGAGCCAAAGCTCCTCAGGTCCAAGCAGACCCACGTCCAGTCAGTTCATCACTTTCACCCTCCCCTTTCTGAGGTGAGAGCAGACCAAGCTCCTAGGGATGATGGGGATTTGCTGATCTCTTCCAGCATCTCGCATTGACAGATGCGTACCCAGAACCGTAGTTTTCATGTAAGTAGCTCTATTGGGTTTCCATGATCCCGGGCAACCGGCTCCAATTGGCCCTACCTGGGCCGTGGGGTTGGAGCAGATGACCTCCAACCTGAACCAGTCTGTGAAACAGCCTCCCACAGCAGCAACTGCCTTGGGGCAGAGGGAGGCTGGTGGGGGAGCACCTTGCAGATGTTTCCTGTCCTCTTTGCTGTGTTTGTGCAGGCGGTGTGCGAGGGGGAGGAAAACCACAGAAGCCACAGTGTGCTCTGCTCAGCAGCTCGCAAGCAGGGCTTCCTGGAAGGGAACGACTTTGTCTCTGGTTTGGCTTTGAGCAAAACACACCTCACAGAGCCCTGTCAAGTTATGGCAAGTTTTTTTTAGTCTTGTGGTCACAAACAACAAACCCACAGAATGGAAAGACACGGTCAAGAGGCCAAGATGTGACTTTTCTTCTGCCTCTGTCCCTGGCAGCGACTGCACAGTTTCACTGGCGAAACAGTTCCCAGAGTTCTGGTCCGGCTTGATTGTCCTCATTAAATTCTTCCTTCAATGCAGCCAGAACCTCTCCTGCTTCAGTTGTGAAATCTTGAGATTTACTCTGAAAAAAGAGTTGCCAAAAAGTATTTGTAGGTCAATATCAGAGAAAATGGCCGAGTGGCTCATATGTTAAAGATGGACTTACATTATCATTACAAAATCCCATCATAACAAAGATTACTGAGTACATCTAAGTTTGGAAATAGATCTCAGTCTGTCGCGGGCGGAGTGATTAACTTCACTCGTAAGAGAGAAGTAGTGAAATATTTATTAAGGGGAAACGGTGATTTAACAAAATCAGTAATAAATGCGATAAAACCAGTAGTAAATGCGATAGTGTTTTACGAGATTCGATGTCAAGGTACACTCTATTATTTATTGCATAGAGGACAGGGTCAGACAAGCTGTCAGGGAGACCCTCCCGTTGAGTCACGAGGTTCAGAAAGGACCCCCTTGCTTTCCAAACTCCGTCTCAGGGAGGACTCTGAGTGTGGCTGGATCCAGTCCTAGTCCCAGACTTGGTCAATGGATTATGTCCAAAGGATTATATCTGCGCAATCAACCCTTCCTATTACTTAGCTAAGATTTCAAAGTTTAGCATGCTATTAGTCACTTACCGAGAATCTGTTGCGGCAAGGAATCTCTCAGCCTCGAGGAGTAGGACCTTAAGCGAGCGTCCTCACCAAAGGGGAGATCCTGGCGTGCAGCCGCTGCCCTGCAGGAGAGCTCCAAGGGCTCTGGGACTGTCCACTATTTATAGAGTGAGATCATTGACCTATAGTCGTATTCTCATGGGAACAAAATATCTAGGTCCCCGCTCCAGACAGTGTTTTGGCTATGTTGCCAGCCATCCCCCAAAGTCCGGGTGCAAGTTATCGCAACTGATGTTCTGATGGCCATGGTGGCCATGGCTCGAGCAGGAGCTGGGACGGGGGAAGGAGAGGGGGAAAAACAGGGAGAGCACACCGCCACACAGTCATTGGGAAATTTTAAAGGTTCCCCTGTCTTTCAGGTAGTGCAATGAAATTTTAAAGAATTCCATCAATAGTGTCCACTTAAACTGCTTCCTCTTTAGGTTTTTGCATTGTTTTCCACCTCATTAATTGTCAGCATTTATTTCATTTAAACCATTTTTTCATGTTGGTGCAGTCATAAGGAAAAGACTGTATTTCTAAAAAATTCTGAGACGAAACACATGAAGATCCACCTAGAGAAAGAAGTAGAAAACTTTATTAAAACGGAGAAGGATGAGATAGTGCAGGAGAAGCTGCAGGGAGAACTGGCTTCTCAACTCCAAAATTTTTTCCAAAATATTATGGAAGATGAAGACGTGACTAAAGAAGTGCAGAGCATTGTGCACACAGGCACTCCTGGAGCTCTGCCACGGCCACCCCAAGTACTTGCACCATCGCTCTGGGTGGTTCCTTCTTTGGGCACCACCCTCACATCTCGACCCTGCATCAGTTATCAGCTTGTCTTCTGCCTTTCCTCCTCTAGAAATCTCCCTGTTCAATTGTGTGTGCCTGAAACTCCAGCTGCTGGCCCCATTTTGTTCTCAGTGGTGTCAGGACAGAGGGACAGGCAGTCTCAGGTCCCTGTGGCAAGGGTCCTCAAGGAACGCAGCTCCATTTGGTAAGAACTCTGCTCAGCCTTGCTCTCCTTGTCAGTCCTCATGCTTGGTTTTCTGGGAATCAAAGGAAAACAGCGGAAGGGCTTGCTGGAATTTACTGAACCAGGGGCATGAGTACGTGAAAGGGAAATCCTCCAAGACATCAGCCTTCAGGTGGTAAACACTCTTCCTTGCCATCTCCTGTCTCAGAGCAGAGCTTCCTGGCCATGGTGAGCAACAAAGGCTGCTCTCCTCCTCTTCTCTGCCCCCAGAGATGTCCTTGGTCCTTGATGCCCCCCAATACGATGTCCTCGGCTAAGAAAGCACCAGATCCTCTAGTGTTACAGGTGACC
>NW_027414429.1:0-54398 GCF_964106895.1 Numenius arquata
CCCGCAGGAGTCTGTAGGAATCCGTGGGATTCTGTAAGGTTCCGGAGGGTTCTGCAGGGTTCCGTAGGGGCCCGTAGAGTTCCGTAGTGGCTGGTAAAGTTCCCTAGGGCCCTGTACCGTTCCGTAACTGCCTGCAACGGTCTTTAGGCTTCCATAGGGGCTGGTAGGGTTCCATAAAGTTCCGTGGGTTCCTGCAGAGTTCTGCAAGTGCCCGCAAGGGCCTGTAGGGGCCCACAGTGTTTCTGTCAGGTTCCGTAGAGTTCCGTAGGGACCATATTTTTCTGTAGTGGCTGGTAGTATTCTGTAGGGTTCTGTAGGGTTCCGTAGGCGCCTGCAGTGTTCTGTAGGAGCCCATAGGGTTTTAGTGAGGTTCCGTTGTGTTGCTAAGGGTCTTGTAGAGTGCTGTCGGGTCCTGGAGTATTCTGTAGGGTTCCAGAGGGCCTCGTAGGGTTCCGTCGAAATCTGAAGGGTTTCCCTAGGGGCCCATAGAGTCCCGTAGATTTCCGTAGGGACCTGTAGGGTTGTGTAAGTGCCCGCAGAAGTCTGTAGGAGTCTGTGGGATTCTGTAAGGTTCCGGAGGGTTCTGCAGGGTTCCGTAGGGACCCGTAGAGTTCCGTAGTGGCTGGTAAAGTTCCGTAGGGCCCTGTGGGGTTCTGTATGGACCTGTAGGGTTCCGTAGGGGCCTGCAGGGTTCCGTAAATGCCCGCAGGTGTCTGTAGGGTTCCGTAGGGGTCTGTAGGGTTCCGTAGGCACCTGCAGTGTTCTGTAGGAGCCCATAGGGTTTTAGTGAGGTTCCGTTGTGTTGCTAAGGGTCTTGTAGAGTGCTGTCGGGTCCTGGAGTATTCTGTAGGGTTCCAGAGGGGCTGGTAGGGTTCCGTCGAAATCTGAAGGGTTCCCTAGGGGCCCGTAGAGTCCCGTAGATTTCCGTAGGGGCCTGTAGGGTTGTGTAAGTGCCCGCAGGGGTTGGTAGGAGCTTGTAGGGTGCCATATGTTTCCGGAGGGTTGTGTAGGGTTCCGTAGGGGCCTGTGGTGTTCCCTAGGGGCCTGTAGAGTCTCGTACAGTTCCGTAGGGTCCTGTAGGTTTCCATAAGCACCCGCAGAGGTCTGAAGGGGCCCGTACTGTTCCGTAAGGATCCATAGGGTTCCGTAGAGCTTCGTAGGTTCCCTAGAGGCCTCTGGAGTACCGCAGGAGCCAGTAGTGTTCCGTAGGGTCCTCTAGGGTTGTTTAAGTGCCCGCAGGAGTCTGTAGGAATCCGTGGGATTCTGTAAGGTTCCGGAGGGTTCTGCAGGGTTCCGTAGGGGCCCGTAGAGTTCCGTAGTGGCTGGTAAAGTTCCCTAGGGCCCTGTACCGTTCCGTAACTGCCTGCAATGGTCTTTAGGCTTCCGTAGGGGCTGGTAGGGTTCCATAAAGTTCCGTGGGTTCCTGCAGAGTTCTGCAAGTGCCCGCAAGGGCCTGTAGGGGCCCACAGTGTTTCTGCCAGGTTCCGTAGAGTTCCGTAGGGGCCATATTTTTCTGTAGTGGCTGGTAGTATTCTGTAGGGGTCTGTAGGGTTCCGTAGGCGCCTGCAGTGTTCTGTAGGAGCCCATAGGGTTTTAGTGAGGTTCCGTTGTGTTGCTAAGGGTCTTGTAGAGTGCTGTCGGGTCCTGGAGTATTCTGTAGGGTTCCAGAGGGCCTCGTAGGGTTCCATCGAAATCTATAGGGTTCCCTAGGGGCCCATAGAGTCCCGTAGATTTCCGTAGGGACCTGTAGGGTTGTGTAAGTGCCCGCAGAAGTCTGTAGGAGTCTGTGGGATTCTGTAAGGTTCCGGAGGGTTCTGCAGGGTTCCGTAGGGACCCGTAGAGTTCCGTAGTGGCTGGTAAAGTTCCGTAGGGCCCTGTGGGGTTCTGTATGGACCTGTAGGGTTCCGTAGGGGCCTGCAGGTTTCCGTAAGTGCCCGCAAGTGTCTGTAGGGTTCCGTAGGGGTCTGTAGGGTTCCGTAGGCACCTGCAGTGTTCTGTAGGAGCCCATAGGGTTTTAGTGAGGTTCCGTTGTGTTGCTAAGGGTCTTGTAGAGTGCTGTCGGGTCCTGGAGTATTCTGTAGGGTTCCAGAGGGCCTCGTAGGGTTCCGTCGAAATCTATAGGGTTCCCTAGGGGCCCGTAGAGTCCCGTAGATTTCCGTAGGGACCTGTAGGGTTGTGTAAGTGCCCGCAGAAGTCTGTAGGAGTCTGTGGGATTCTGTAAGGTTCCGGAGGGTTCTGCAGGGTTCCGTAGGGACCCGTAGAGTTCCGTAGTGGCTGGTAAAGTTCCGTAGGGCCCTGTGGGGTTCTGTATGGACCTGTAGGGTTCCGTAGGGGCCTGCAGGTTTCCGTAAGTGCCCGCAGGTGTCTGTAGGGTTCCGTAGGGGTCTGTAGGGTTCCGTAGGCACCTGCAGTGTTCTGTAGGAGCCCATAGGGTTTTAGTGAGGTTCCGTTGTGTTGCTAAGGGTCTTGTAGAGTGCTGTCGGGTCCTGGAGTATTCTGTAGGGTTCCAGAGGGCCTCGTAGGGTTCCGTCGAAATCTGAAGGGTTCCCTAGGGGCCCGTAGAGTCCCGTAGATTTCCGTAGGGGCCTGTACGGTTGTGTAAGTGCCCGCAGGGGTTGGTAGGAGCTTGTAGGGTGCCATATGTTTCCGGAGGGTTGTGTAGGGTTCCGTAGGGGCCTGTGGTGTTCCCTAGGGGCCTGTAGAGTCTCGTACAGTTCCGTAGGGTCCTGTAGGTTTCCATAAGCGCCCGCAGAGGTCTGAAGGGGCCCGTACTGTTCCATAAGGATCCATAGGGTTCCGTAGAGCTTCGTAGGTTCCCTAGAGGCCTCTGGAGTACCGCAGGAGCCAGTAGTGTTCCGTAGGGTCCTCTAGGGTTGAGTAAGTGCCCGCAGGAGTCTGTAGGAATCCGTGGGATTCTGTAAGGTTCTGGAGGGTTCTGCAGGGTTCTGTAGGGGCCCGTAGAGTTCCGTAGTGGCTGGTAAAGTTCCCTAGGGCCCTGTACCGTTCCGTAACTGCCTGCAAGGGTCTTTAGGCTTCCGTAGGGGCTGGTAGGGTTCCATAAAGTTCCGTGGGTTCCTGCAGAGTTCTGCAAGTGCCCGCAGGGGCCTGTAGGGGCCCACAGTGTTTCTGCCAGGTTCCGTAGAGTTCCGTAGGGGCCATATTTTTCTGTAGTGGCTGGTAGTATTCTGTAGGGGTCTGTAGGGTTCCGTAGGCGCCTGCAGTGTTCTGTAGGAGCCCATAGGGTTTTAGTGAGGTTCCGTTGTGTTGCTAAGGGTCTTGTAGAGTGCTGTCGGGTCCTGGAGTATTCTGTAGGGTTCCAGAGGGCCTCGTAGGGTTCCGTCGAAATCTATAGGGTTCCCTAGGGGCCCATAGAGTCCCGTAGATTTCCGTAGGGACCTGTAGGGTTGTGTAAGTGCCCGCAGAAGTCTGTAGGAGTCTGTGGGATTCTGTAAGGTTCCGGAGGGTTCTGCAGGGTTCCGTAGGGACCCGTAGAGTTCCGTAGTGGCTGGTAAAGTTCCGTAGGGCCCTGTGGGGTTCTGTATGGACCTGTAGGGTTCCGTAGGGGCCTGCAGGGTTCCGTAAATGCCCGCAGGTGTCTGTAGGGTTCCGTAGGGGTCTGTAGGGTTCCGTAGGCACCTGCAGTGTTCTGTAGGAGCCCATAGGGTTTTAGTGAGGTTCCGTTGTGTTGCTAAGGGTCTTGTAGAGTGCTGTCGGGTCCTGGAGTATTCTGTAGGGTTCCAGAGGGGCTGGTAGGGTTCCGTCGAAATCTGAAGGGTTCCCTAGGGGCCCTTAGAGTCCCGTAGATTTCCGTAGGGGCCTCTAGGGTTGTGTAAGTGCCCGCAGGGGTTGGTAGGAGCTTGTAGGGTGCCATATGTTTCCGGAGGGTTGTGTAGGGTTCCGTAGGGGCCTGTGGTGTTCCCTAGGGGCCTGTAGAGTCTCGTACAGTTCCGTAGGGTCCTGTAGGTTTCCATAAGCACCCGCAGAGGTCTGAAGGGGCCCGTACTGTTCCGTAAGGATCCATAGGGTTCCGTAGAGCTTCGTAGGTTCCCTAGAGGCCTCTGGAGTACCGCAGGAGCCAGTAGTGTTCCGTAGGGTCCTCTAGGGTTGTTTAAGTGCCCGCAGGAGTCTGTAGGAATCCGTGGGATTCTGTAAGGTTCCGGAGGGTTCTGCAGGGTTCCGTAGGGGCCCGTAGAGTTCCGTAGTGGCTGGTAAAGTTCCCTAGGGCCCTGTACCGTTCCGTAACTGCCTGCAATGGTCTTTAGGCTTCCGTAGGGGCTGGTAGGGTTCCATAAAGTTCCGTGGGTTCCTGCAGAGTTCTGCAAGTGCCCGCAAGGGCCTGTAGGGGCCCACAGTGTTTCTGCCAGGTTCCGTAGAGTTCCGTAGGGGCCATATTTTTCTGTAGTGGCTGGTAGTATTCTGTAGGGGTCTGTAGGGTTCCGTAGGCGCCTGCAGTGTTCTGTAGGAGCCCATAGGGTTTTAGTGAGGTTCCGTTGTGTTGCTAAGGGTCTTGTAGAGTGCTGTCGGGTCCTGGAGTATTCTGTAGGGTTCCAGAGGGCCTCGTAGGGTTCCATCGAAATCTATAGGGTTCCCTAGGGGCCCATAGAGTCCCGTAGATTTCCGTAGGGACCTGTAGGGTTGTGTAAGTGCCCGCAGAAGTCTGTAGGAGTCTGTGGGATTCTGTAAGGTTCCGGAGGGTTCTGCAGGGTTCTGTAGGGACCCGTAGAGTTCCGTAGTGGCTGGTAAAGTTCCGTAGGGCCCTGTGGGGTTCTGTATGGACCTGTAGGGTTCCGTAGGGGCCTGCAGGGTTCCGTAAGTGCCCGCAGGTGTCTGTAGGGTTCCGTAGGGGTCTGTAGGGTTCCGTAGGCACCTGCAGTGTTCTGTAGGAGCCCATAGGGTTTTAGTGAGGTTCCGTTGTGTTGCTAAGGGTCTTGTAGAGTGCTGTCGGGTCCTGGAGTATTCTGTAGGGTTCCAGAGGGCCTCGTAGGGTTCCATCGAAATCTATAGGGTTCCCTAGGGGCCCATAGAGTCCCGTAGATTTCCGTAGGGACCTGTAGGGTTGTGTAAGTGCCCGCAGAAGTCTGTAGGAGTCTGTGGGATTCTGTAAGGTTCCGGAGGGTTCTGCAGTGTTCCGTAGGGACCCGTAGAGTTCCGTAGTGGCTGGTAAATTTCCGTAGGGCCCTGTGGGGTTCTGTATGGACCTGTAGGGTTCCGTAGGGGCCTGCAGGTTTCCGTAAGTGCCCGCAGGTGTCTGTAGGGTTCCGTAGGGGTCTGTAGGGTTCCGTAGGCACCTGCAGTGTTCTGTAGGAGCCCATAGGGTTTTAGTGAGGTTCCGTTGTGTTGCTAAGGGTCTTGTAGAGTGCTGTCGGGTCCTGGAGTATTCTGTAGGGTTCCATAGGGCCTCGTAGGGTTCCATCGAAATCTATAGGGTTCCCTAGGGGCCCATAGAGTCCCGTAGATTTCCGTAGGGACCTGTAGGGTTGTGTAAGTGCCCGCAGAAGTCTGTAGGAGTCTGTGGGATTCTGTAAGGTTCCGGAGGGTTCTGCAGGGTTCCGTAGGGACCCGTAGAGTTCCGTAGTGGCTGGTAAAGTTCCGTAGGGCCCTGTGGGGTTCTGTATGGACCTGTAGGGTTCCGTAGGGGCCTGCAGGTTTCCGTAAGTGCCCGCAGGTGTCTGTAGGGTTCCGTAGGGGTCTGTAGGGTTCCGTAGGCACCTGCAGTGTTCTGTAGGAGCCCATAGGGTTTTAGTGAGGTTCCGTTGTGTTGCTAAGGGTCTTGTAGAGTGCTGTCGGGTCCTGGAGTATTCTGTAGGGTTCCAGAGGGCCTCGTAGGGTTCCGTCGAAATCTGAAGGGTTCCCTAGGGGCCCGTAGAGTCCTGTAGATTTCCGTAGGGGCCTGTAGGGTTGTGTAAGTGCCCGCAGGGGTTGGTAGGAGCTTGTAGGGTGCCATATGTTTCCGGAGGGTTGTGTAGGGTTCCGTAGGGGCCTGTGGTGTTCCCTAGGGGCCTGTAGAGTCTCGTACAGTTCCGTAGGGTCCTGTAGGTTTCCATAAGCGCCCGCAGAGGTCTGAAGGGGCCCGTACTGTTCCGTAAGGATCCATAGGGTTCCGTAGAGCTTCGTAGGTTCCCTAGAGGCCTCTGGAGTACCGCAGGAGCCAGTAGTGTTCCGTAGGGTCCTCTAGGGTTGTTTAAGTGCCCGCAGGAGTCTGTAGGAATCCGTGGGATTCTGTAAGGTTCTGGAGGGTTCTGCAGGGTTCTGTAGGGGCCCGTAGAGTTCCGTAGTGGCTGGTAAAGTTCCCTAGGGCCCTGTACCGTTCCGTAACTGCCTGCAAGGGTCTTTAGGCTTCCGTAGGGGCTGGTAGGGTTCCATAAAGTTCCGTGGGTTCCTGCAGAGTTCTGCAAGTGCCCGCAGGGGCCTGTAGGGGCCCACAGTGTTTCTGCCAGGTTCCGTAGAGTTCCGTAGGGGCCATATTTTTCTGTAGTGGCTGGTAGTATTCTGTAGGGGTCTGTAGGGTTCCGTAGGCGCCTGCAGTGTTCTGTAGGAGCCCATAGGGTTTTAGTGAGGTTCCGTTGTGTTGCTAAGGGTCTTGTAGAGTGCTGTCGGGTCCTGGAGTATTCTGTAGGGTTCCAGAGGGCCTCGTAGGGTTCCGTCGAAATCTATAGGGTTCCCTAGGGGCCCATAGAGTCCCGTAGATTTCCGTAGGGACCTGTAGGGTTGTGTAAGTGCCCGCAGAAGTCTGTAGGAGTCTGTGGGATTCTGTAAGGTTCCGGAGGGTTCTGCAGGGTTCCGTAGGGACCCGTAGAGTTCCGTAGTGGCTGGTAAAGTTCCGTAGGGCCCTGTGGGGTTCTGTATGGACCTGTAGGGTTCCGTAGGGGCCTGCAGGGTTCCGTAAATGCCCGCAGGTGTCTGTAGGGTTCCGTAGGGGTCTGTAGGGTTCCGTAGGCACCTGCAGTGTTCTGTAGGAGCCCATAGGGTTTTAGTGAGGTTCCGTTGTGTTGCTAAGGGTCTTGTAGAGTGCTGTCGGGTCCTGGAGTATTCTGTAGGGTTCCAGAGGGGCTGGTAGGGTTCCGTCGAAATCTGAAGGGTTCCCTAGGGGCCCTTAGAGTCCCGTAGATTTCCGTAGGGGCCTGTAGGGTTGTGTAAGTGCCCGCAGGGGTTGGTAGGAGCTTGTAGGGTGCCATATGTTTCCGGAGGGTTGTGTAGGGTTCCGTAGGGGCCTGTGGTGTTCCCTAGGGGCCTGTAGAGTCTCGTACAGTTCCGTAGGGTCCTGTAGGTTTCCATAAGCACCCGCAGAGGTCTGAAGGGGCCCGTACTGTTCCGTAAGGATCCATAGGGTTCCGTAGAGCTTCGTAGGTTCCCTAGAGGCCTCTGGAGTACCGCAGGAGCCAGTAGTGTTCCGTAGGGTCCTCTAGGGTTGTTTAAGTGCCCGCAGGAGTCTGTAGGAATCCGTGGGATTCTGTAAGGTTCCGGAGGGTTCTGCAGGGTTCCGTAGGGGCCCGTAGAGTTCCGTAGTGGCTGGTAAAGTTCCCTAGGGCCCTGTACCGTTCCGTAACTGCCTGCAATGGTCTTTAGGCTTCCGTAGGGGCTGGTAGGGTTCCATAAAGTTCCGTGGGTTCCTGCAGAGTTCTGCAAGTGCCCGCAAGGGCCTGTAGGGGCCCACAGTGTTTCTGCCAGGTTCCGTAGAGTTCCGTAGGGGCCATATTTTTCTGTAGTGGCTGGTAGTATTCTGTAGGGGTCTGTAGGGTTCCGTAGGCGCCTGCAGTGTTCTGTAGGAGCCCATAGGGTTTTAGTGAGGTTCCGTTGTGTTGCTAAGGGTCTTGTAGAGTGCTGTCGGGTCCTGGAGTATTCTGTAGGGTTCCAGAGGGCCTCGTAGGGTTCCATCGAAATCTATAGGGTTCCCTAGGGGCCCATAGAGTCCCGTAGATTTCCGTAGGGACCTGTAGGGTTGTGTAAGTGCCCGCAGAAGTCTGTAGGAGTCTGTGGGATTCTGTAAGGTTCCGGAGGGTTCTGCAGGGTTCCGTAGGGACCCGTAGAGTTCCGTAGTGGCTGGTAAAGTTCCGTAGGGCCCTGTGGGGTTCTGTATGGACCTGTAGGGTTCCGTAGGGGCCTGCAGGTTTCCGTAAGTGCCCGCAGGTGTCTGTAGGGTTCCGTAGGGGTCTGTAGGGTTCCGTAGGCACCTGCAGTGTTCTGTAGGAGCCCATAGGGTTTTAGTGAGGTTCCGTTGTGTTGCTAAGGGTCTTGTAGAGTGCTGTCGGGTCCTGGAGTATTCTGTAGGGTTCCAGAGGGCCTCGTAGGGTTCCATCGAAATCTATAGGGTTCCCTAGGGGCCCATAGAGTCCCGTAGATTTCCGTAGGGACCTGTAGGGTTGTGTAAGTGCCCGCAGAAGTCTGTAGGAGTCTGTGGGATTCTGTAAGGTTCCGGAGGGTTCTGCAGGGTTCCGTAGGGACCCGTAGAGTTCCGTAGTGGCTGGTAAAGTTCCGTAGGGCCCTGTGGGGTTCTGTATGGACCTGTAGGGTTCCGTAGGGGCCTGCAGGTTTCCGTAAGTGCCCGCAGGTGTCTGTAGGGTTCCGTAGGGGTCTGTAGGGTTCCGTAGGCACCTGCAGTGTTCTGTAGGAGCCCATAGGGTTTTAGTGAGGTTCCGTTGTGTTGCTAAGGGTCTTGTAGAGTGCTGTCGGGTCCTGGAGTATTCTGTAGGGTTCCAGAGGGCCTCGTAGGGTTCCGTCGAAATCTGAAGGGTTCCCTAGGGGCCCGTAGAGTCCCGTAGATTTCCGTAGGGGCCTGTACGGTTGTGTAAGTGCCCGCAGGGGTTGGTAGGAGCTTGTAGGGTGCCATATGTTTCCGGAGGGTTGTGTAGGGTTCCGTAGGGGCCTGTGGTGTTCCCTAGGGGCCTGTAGAGTCTCGTACAGTTCCGTAGGGTCCTGTAGGTTTCCATAAGCGCCCGCAGAGGTCTGAAGGGGCCCGTACTGTTCCATAAGGATCCATAGGGTTCCGTAGAGCTTCGTAGGTTCCCTAGAGGCCTCTGGAGTACCGCAGGAGCCAGTAGTGTTCCGTAGGGTCCTCTAGGGTTGAGTAAGTGCCCGCAGGAGTCTGTAGGAATCCGTGGGATTCTGTAAGGTTCTGGAGGGTTCTGCAGGGTTCTGTAGGGGCCCGTAGAGTTCCGTAGTGGCTGGTAAAGTTCCCTAGGGCCCTGTACCGTTCCGTAACTGCCTGCAAGGGTCTTTAGGCTTCCGTAGGGGCTGGTAGGGTTCCATAAAGTTCCGTGGGTTCCTGCAGAGTTCTGCAAGTGCCCACAGGGGCCTGTAGGGGCCCACAGTGTTTCTGCCAGGTTCCGTAGAGTTCCGTAGGGGCCATATTTTTCTGTAGTGGCTGGTAGTATTCTGTAGGGGTCTGTAGGGTTCCGTAGGCGCCTGCAGTGTTCTGTAGGAGCCCATAGGGTTTTAGTGAGGTTCCGTTGTGTTGCTAAGGGTCTTGTAGAGTGCTGTCGGGTCCTGGAGTATTCTGTAGGGTTCCAGAGGGCCTCGTAGGGTTCCGTCGAAATCTATAGGGTTCCCTAGGGGCCCATAGAGTCCCGTAGATTTCCGTAGGGACCTGTAGGGTTGTGTAAGTGCCCGCAGAAGTCTGTAGGAGTCTGTGGGATTCTGTAAGGTTCCGGAGGGTTCTGCAGGGTTCCGTAGGGACCCGTAGAGTTCCGTAGTGGCTGGTAAAGTTCCGTAGGGCCCTGTGGGGTTCTGTATGGACCTGTAGGGTTCCGTAGGGGCCTGCAGGGTTCCGTAAATGCCCGCAGGTGTCTGTAGGGTTCCGTAGGGGTCTGTAGGGTTCCGTAGGCACCTGCAGTGTTCTGTAGGAGCCCATAGGGTTTTAGTGAGGTTCCGTTGTGTTGCTAAGGGTCTTGTAGAGTGCTGTCGGGTCCTGGAGTATTCTGTAGGGTTCCAGAGGGGCTGGTAGGGTTCCGTCGAAATCTGAAGGGTTCCCTAGGGGCCCGTAGAGTCCCGTAGATTTCCGTAGGGGCCTGTAGGGTTGTGTAAGTGCCCGCAGGGGTTGGTAGGAGCTTGTAGGGTGCCATATGTTTCCGGAGGGTTGTGTAGGGTTCCGTAGGGGCCTGTGGTGTTCCCTAGGGGCCTGTAGAGTCTCGTACAGTTCCGTAGGGTCCTGTAGGTTTCCATAAGCACCCGCAGAGGTCTGAAGGGGCCCGTACTGTTCCGTAAGGATCCATAGGGTTCCGTAGAGCTTCGTAGGTTCCCTAGAGGCCTCTGGAGTACCGCAGGAGCCAGTAGTGTTCCGTAGGGTCCTCTAGGGTTGTTTAAGTGCCCGCAGGAGTCTGTAGGAATCCGTGGGATTCTGTAAGGTTCCGGAGGGTTCTGCAGGGTTCCGTAGGGGCCCGTAGAGTTCCGTAGTGGCTGGTAAAGTTCCCTAGGGCCCTGTACCGTTCCGTAACTGCCTGCAATGGTCTTTAGGCTTCCGTAGGGGCTGGTAGGGTTCCATAAAGTTCCGTGGGTTCCTGCAGAGTTCTGCAAGTGCCCGCAAGGGCCTGTAGGGGCCCACAGTGTTTCTGTCAGGTTCCGTAGAGTTCCGTAGGGACCATATTTTTCTGTAGTGGCTGGTAGTATTCTGTAGGGGTCTGTAGGGTTCCGTAGGCGCCTGCAGTGTTCTGTAGGAGCCCATAGGGTTTTAGTGAGCTTCCGTTGTGTTGCTAAGGGTCTTGTAGAGTGCTGTCGGGTCCTGGAGTATTCTGTAGGGTTCCAGAGGGCCTCGTAGTGTTCCATCGAAATCTATAGGGTTCCCTAGGGGCCCATAGAGTCCCGTAGATTTCCGTAGGGACCTGTAGGGTTGTGTAAGTGCCCGCAGAAGTCTGTAGGAGTCTGTGGGATTCTGTAAGGTTCCGGAGGGTTCTGCAGGGTTCTGTAGGGACCCGTAGAGTTCCGTAGTGGCTGGTAAAGTTCCGTAGGGCCCTGTGGGGTTCTGTATGGACCTGTAGGGTTCCGTAGGGGCCTGCAGGGTTCCGTAAGTGCCCGCAGGTGTCTGTAGGGTTCCGTAGGGGTCTGTAGGGTTCCGTAGGCACCTGCAGTGTTCTGTAGGAGCCCATAGGGTTTTAGTGAGGTTCCGTTGTGTTGCTAAGGGTCTTGTAGAGTGCTGTCGGGTCCTGGAGTATTCTGTAGGGTTCCAGAGGGCCTCGTAGGGTTCCATCGAAATCTATAGGGTTCCCTAGGGGCCCATAGAGTCCCGTAGATTTCCGTAGGGACCTGTAGGGTTGTGTAAGTGCCCGCAGAAGTCTGTAGGAGTCTGTGGGATTCTGTAAGGTTCCGGAGGGTTCTGCAGGGTTCCGTAGGGACCCGTAGAGTTCCGTAGTGGCTGGTAAAGTTCCGTAGGGCCCTGTGGGGTTCTGTATGGACCTGTAGGGTTCCGTAGGGGCCTGCAGGGTTCCGTAAGTGCCCGCAGGTGTCTGTAGGGTTCCGTAGGGGTCTGTAGGGTTCCGTAGGCACCTGCAGTGTTCTGTAGGAGCCCATAGGGTTTTAGTGAGGTTCCGTTGTGTTGCTAAGGGTCTTGTAGAGTCCTGTCGGGTCCTGGAGTATTCTGTAGGGTTCCAGAGGGCCTCGTAGGGTTCCATCGAAATCTATAGGGTTCCCTAGGGGCCCATAGAGTCCCGTAGATTTCCGTAGGGACCTGTAGGGTTGTGTAAGTGCCCGCAGAAGTCTGTAGGAGTCTGTGGGATTCTGTAAGGTTCCGGAGGGTTCTGCAGGGTTCCGTAGGGACCCGTAGAGTTCCATAGTGGCTGGTAAAGTTCCGTAGGGCCCTGTGGGGTTCTGTATGGACCTGTAGGGTTCCGTAGGGGCCTGCAGGGTTCCGTAAGTGCCCGCAGGTGTCTGTAGGGTTCCGTAGGGGTCTGTAGGGTTCCGTAGGCACCTGCAGTGTTCTGTAGGAGCCCATAGGGTTTTAGTGAGGTTCCGTTGTGTTGCTAAGGGTCTTGTAGAGTGCTGTCGGGTCCTGGAGTATTCTGTAGGGTTCCAGAGGGCCTTGTAGGGTTCCGTCGAAATCTGAAGGGTTCCCTAGGGGCCCGTAGAGTCCCGTAGATTTCCGTAGGGGCCTGTAGGGTTGTGTAAGTGCCCACAGGGGTTGGTAGGAGCTTGTAGGGTGCCATATGTTTCCGGAGGGTTGTGTAGGGTTCCGTAGGGGCCTGTGGTGTTCCCTAGGGGCCTGTAGAGTCTCGTACAGTTCCGTAGGGTCCTGTAGGTTTCCATAAGCGCCCGCAGAGGTCTGAAGGGGCCCGTACTGTTCCATAAGGATCCATAGGGTTCCGTAGAGCTTCGTAGGTTCCCTAGAGGCCTCTGGAGTACCGCAGGAGCCAGTAGTGTTCCGTAGGGTCCTCTAGGGTTGAGTAAGTGCCCGCAGGAGTCTGTAGGAATCCGTGGGATTCTGTAAGGTTCTGGAGGGTTCTGCAGGGTTCCGTAGGGGCCCGTAGAGTTCCGTAGTGGCTGGTAAAGTTCCCTAGGGCCCTGTACCGTTCCGTAACTGCCTGCAAGGGTCTTTAGGCTTCCGTAGGGGCTGGTAGGGTTCCATAAAGTTCCGTGGGTTCCTGCAGAGTTCTGCAAGTGCCCGCAAGGGCCTGTAGGGGCCCACAGTGTTTCTGTCAGGTTCCGTAGAGTTCCGTAGGGGCCATATTTTTCTGTAGTGTCTGGTAGTGTTCTGTAGGGTTCTGTAGGGTTCCGTAGGCGCCTGCAGTTTTCTGTAGGAGCCCATAGGGTTTTAGTGAGGTTCTGTTGTGTTGCTAAGGGTCTTGTAGAGTGCTGTCGGGTCCTGGAGTATTCTGTAGGGTTCCAGAGGGCCTCGTAGGGTTCCGTCGAAATCTATAGGGTTCCCTAGGAGCCCATAGAGTCCCGTAGATTGCCGTAGGGACCTGTAGGGTTGTGTAAGTGCCCGCAGAAGTCTGTAGGAGTCTGTGGGATTCTGTAAGGTTCCGGAGGGTTCTGCAGGGTTCCGTAGGGACCCGTAGAGTTCCGTAGTGGCTGGTAAAGTTCCATAGGGCCCTGTGGGGTTCTGTATGGACCTGTAGGGTTCCGTAGGGGCCTGCAGGGTTCCGTAAGTGCCCGCAGGTGTCTGTAGGGTTCCGTAGGGGTCTGTAGGGTTCCGTAGGCACCTGCATTGTTCTGTAGGAGCCCATAGGGTTTTAGTGAGGTTCCGTTGTGTTGCTAAGGGTCTTGTAGAGTGCTGTCGGGTCCTGGAGTATTCTGTAGGGTTCCAGAGGGCCTCGTAGGGTTCCATCGAAATCTATAGGGTTCGCTAGGGGCCCATAGAGTCCCGTAGATTTCCGTAGGGACCTGTAGGGTTGTGTAAGTGCCCGCAGAAGTCTGTAGGAGTCTGTGGGATTCTGTAAGGTTCCGGAGGGTTCTGCAGGGTTCCCTAGGGACCCGTAGAGTTCCGTAGTGGCTGGTAAAGTTCCATAGGGCCCTGTGGGGTTCTGTATGGACCTGTAGGGTTCCGTAGGGGCCTGCAGGGTTCCGTAAGTGCCCGCAGGTGTCTGTAGGGTTCCGTAGGGGTCTGTAGGGTTCCGTAGGCACCTGCAGTGTTCTGTAGGAGCCCATAGGGTTTTAGTGAGGTTCCGTTGTGTTGCTAAGGGTCTTGTAGAGTGCTGTCGGGTCCTGGAGTATTCTGTAGGGTTCCAGAGGGCCTTGTAGGGTTCCGTCGAAATCTATAGGGTTCCCTAGGGGCCCGTAGAGTCCCGTAGATTTCCGTAGGGACCTGTAGGGTTGTGTAAGTGCTGGCAGAAGTCTGTAGGAGTCTGTGGGATTCTGTAAGGTTCCGGAGGGTTCTGCAGGGTTCCGTAGGGACCCGTAGAGTTCCGTAGTGGCTGGTAAAGTTCCGTAGGGCCCTGTGGGGTTCTGTATGGACCTGTAGGGTTCCGTAGGGGCCTGCAGGTTTCCGTAAGTGCCCGCAGGTGTCTGTAGGGTTCCGTAGGGGTCTGTAGGGTTCCGTAGGCACCTGCAGTGTTCTGTAGGAGCCCATAGGGTTTTAGTGAGGTTCCGTTGTGTTGCTAAGGGTCTTGTAGAGTGCTGTCGGGTCCTGGAGTATTCTGTAGGGTTCAAGAGGGGCTGGTAGGGTTCCGTCGAAATCTGAAGGGTTCCCTAGGGGCCCGTAGAGTCCCGTAGATTTCCGTAGGGGCCTGTAGGGTTGTGTAAGTGCCCGCAGGGGTTGGTAGGAGCTTGTAGGGTGCCATATGTTTCCGGAGGGTTGTGTAGGGTTCCGTAGGGGCCTGTGGTGTTCCCTAGGGGCCTGTAGAGTCTCGTACAGTTCCGTAGGGTCCTGTAGGTTTCCATAAGCGCCCGCAGAGGTCTGAAGGGGCCCGTACTGTTCCGTAAGGATCCATAGGGTTCCGTAGAGCTTCGTAGGTTCCCTAGAGGCCTCTGGAGTACCGCAGGAGCCAGTAGTGTTCCGTAGGGTCCTCTAGGGTTGAGTAAGTGCCCGCAGGAGTCTGTAGGAATCCGTGGGATTCTGTAAGGTTCTGGAGGGTTCTGCAGGGTTCCGTAGGGGCCCGTAGAGTTCCGTAGTGGCTGGTAAAGTTCCCTAGGGCCCTGTACCGTTCCGTAACTGCCTGCAAGGGTCTTTAGGCTTCCGTAGGGGCTGGTAGGGTTCCATAAAGTTCCGTGGGTTCCTGCAGAGTTCTGCAAGTGCCCGCAAGGGCCTGTAGGGGCCCACAGTGTTTCTGTCAGGTTCCGTAGAGTTCCGTAGGGGCCATATTTTTCTGTAGTGGCTGGTAGTATTCTGTAGGGGTCTGTAGGGTTCCGTAGGCACCTGCAGCGTTCTGTAGGAGCCCATAGGGTTTTAGTGAGGTTCTGTTGTGTTGCTAAGGGTCTTGTAGAGTGCTGTCGGGTCCTGGAGTATTCTGTAGGGTTCCAGAGGGCCTCGTAGGGTTCCATCGAAATCTATAGGGTACCCTAGGGGCCCATAGAGTCCCGTAGATTTCCGTAGGGACCTGTAGGGTTGTGTAAGTGCCGGCAGAAGTCTGTAGGAGTCTGTGGGATTCTGTAAGGTTCCGGAGGGTTCTGCAGGGTTCCGTAGGGACCCGTAGAGTTCCGTAGTGGCTGGTAAAGTTCCGTAGGGCCCTGTGGGGTTCTGTATGGACCTGTAGGGTTCCGTAGGGGCCTGCAGGGTTCCGTAAGTGCCCGCAGGTGTCTGTAGGGTTCCGTAGGCACCTGCAGTGTTCTGTAGGAGCCCATAGGGTTTTAGTGAGGTTCCGTTGTGTTGCTAAGGGTCTTGTAGAGTGCTGTCGGGTCCTGGAGTATTCTGTAGGGTTCCAGAGGGCCTCGTAGGGTTCCATCGAAATCTATAGGGTTCGCTAGGGGCCCATAGAGTCCCGTAGATTTCCGTAGGGACCTGTAGGGTTGTGTAAGTGCCGGCAGAAGTCTGTAGGAGTCTGTGGGATTCTGTAAGGTTCCGGAGGGTTCTGCAGGGTTCCGTAGGGACCCGTAGAGTTCCGTAGTGGCTGGTAAAGTTCCGTAGGGCCCTGTGGGGTTCTGTATGGACCTGTAGGGTTCCGTAGGGGCCTGCAGGGTTCCGTAAGTGCCCGCAGGTGTCTGTAGGGTTCCGTAGGGGTCTGTAGGGTTCCGTAGGCACCTGCAGTGTTCTGTAGGAGCCCATAGGGTTTTAGTGAGGTTCCGTTGTGTTGCTAAGGGTCTTGTAGAGTGCTGTCGGGTCCTGGAGTATTCTGTAGGGTTCCAGAGGGCCTTGTAGGGTTCCGTCGAAATCTGAAGGGTTCCCTAGGGGCCCGTAGAGTCCCGTAGATTTCCGTAGGGGCCTGTAGGGTTGTGTAAGTGCCCGCAGGGGTTGGTAGGAGCTTGTAGGGTGCCATATGTTTCCGGAGGGTTGTGTAGGGTTCCGTAGGGGCCTGTGGTGTTCCCTAGGGGCCTGTAGAGTCTCGTACAGTTCCGTAGGGTCCTGTAGGTTTCCATAAGCGCCCGCAGAGGTCTGAAGGGGCCCGTACTGTTCCATAAGGATCCATAGGGTTCCGTAGAGCTTCGTAGGTTCCCTAGAGGCCTCTGGAGTACCGCATGAGCCAGTAGTGTTCCGTAGGGTCCTCTAGGGTTGAGTAAGTGCCCGCAGGAGTCTGTAGGAATCCGTGGGATTCTGTAAGGTTCTGGAGGGTTCTGCAGGGTTCCGTAGGGGCCCGTAGAGTTCCGTAGTGGCTGGTAAAGTTCCCTAGGGCCCTGTACCGTTCCGTAACTGCCTGCAAGGGTCTTTAGGCTTCCGTAGGGGCTGGTAGGGTTCCATAAAGTTCCGTGGGTTCCTGCAGAGTTCTGCAAGTGCCCGCAAGGGCCTGTAGGGGCCCACAGTGTTTCTGTCAGGTTCCGTAGAGTTCCGTAGGGGCCATATTTTTCTGTAGTGTCTGGTAGTGTTCTGTAGGGTTCTGTAGGGTTCCGTAGGCGCCTGCAGTGTTCTGTAGGAGCCCATAGGGTTTTAGTGAGGTTCTGTTGTGTTGCTAAGGGTCTTGTAGAGTGCTGTCGGGTCCTGGAGTATTCTGTAGGGTTCCAGAGGGCCTCGTAGGGTTCCGTCGAAATCTATAGGGTTCCCTAGGAGCCCATAGAGTCCCGTAGATTGCCGTAGGGACCTGTAGGGTTGTGTAAGTGCCCGCAGAAGTCTGTAGGAGTCTGTGGGATTCTGTAAAGTTCCGGAGGGTTCTGCAGGGTTCCGTAGGGACCCGTAGAGTTCCGTAGTGGCTGGTAAAGTTCCGTAGGGCCCTGTGGGGTTCTGTATGGACCTGTAGGGTTCCGTAGGGGCCTGCAGGGTTCCGTAAGTGCCCGCAGGTGTCTGTAGGGTTCCGTAGGGGTCTGTAGGGTTCCGTAGGCACCTGCAGTGTTCTGTAGGAGCCCATAGGGTTTTAGTGAGGTTCCGTTGTGTTGCTAAGGGTCTTGTAGAGTGCTGTCGGGTCCTGGAGTATTCTGTAGGGTTCCAGAGGGCCTCGTAGGGTTCCATCGAAATCTATAGGGTTCCCTAGGGGCCCATAGAGTCCCGTAGATTTCCGTAGGGACCTGTAGGGTTGTGTAAGTGCCCGCAGAAGTCTGTAGGAGTCTGTGGGATTCTGTAAGGTTCCGGAGGGTTCTGCAGGGTTCCGTAGGGACCCGTAGAGTTCCGTAGTGGCTGGTAAAGTTCCATAGGGCCCTGTGGGGTTCTGTATGGACCTGTAGGGTTCCGTAGGGGCCTGCAGGGTTCCGTAAGTGCCCGCAGGTGTCTGTAGGGTTCCGTAGGGGTCTGTAGGGTTCCGTAGGCACCTGCAGTGTTCTGTAGGAGCCCATAGGGTTTTAGTGAGGTTCCGTTGTGTTGCTAAGGGTCTTGTAGAGTGCTGTCGGGTCCTGGAGTATTCTGTAGGGTTCCAGAGGGCCTTGTAGGGTTCCGTCGAAATCTATAGGGTTCCCTAGGGGCCCGTAGAGTCCCGTAGATTTCCGTAGGGACCTGTAGGGTTGTGTAAGTGCTGGCAGAAGTCTGTAGGAGTCTGTGGGATTCTGTAAGGTTCCGGAGGGTTCTGCAGGGTTCCGTAGGGACCCGTAGAGTTCCGTAGTGGCTGGTAAAGTTCCGTAGGGCCCTGTGGGGTTCTGTATGGACCTGTAGGGTTCCGTAGGGGCCTGCAGGTTTCCGTAAGTGCCCGCAGGTGTCTGTAGGGTTCCGTAGGGGTCTGTAGGGTTCCGTAGGCACCTGCAGTGTTCTGTAGGAGCCCATAGGGTTTTAGTGAGGTTCCGTTGTGTTGCTAAGGGTCTTGTAGAGTGCTGTCGGGTCCTGGAGTATTCTGTAGGGTTCAAGAGGGGCTGGTAGGGTTCCGTCGAAATCTGAAGGGTTCCCTAGGGGCCCGTAGAGTCCCGTAGATTTCCGTAGGGGCCTGTAGGGTTGTGTAAGTGCCCGCAGGGGTTGGTAGGAGCTTGTAGGGTGCCATATGTTTCCGGACGGTTGTGTAGGGTTCCGTAGGGGCCTGTGGTGTTCCCTAGGGGCCTGTAGAGTCTCGTACAGTTCCGTAGGGTCCTGTAGGTTTCCATAAGCGCCCGCAGAGGTCTGAAGGGGCCCGTACTGTTCCGTAAGGATCCATAGTGTTCCGTAGAGCTTCGTAGGTTCCCTAGAGGCCTCTGGAGTACCGCAGGAGCCAGTAGTGTTCCGTAGGGTCCTCTAGGGTTGAGTAAGTGCCCGCAGGAGTCTGTAGGAATCCGTGGGATTCTGTAAGGTTCTGGAGGGTTCTGCAGGGTTCCGTAGGGGCCCGTAGAGTTCCGTAGTGGCTGGTAAAGTTCCCTAGGGCCCTGTACCGTTCCGTAACTGCCTGCAAGGGTCTTTAGGCTTCCGTAGGGGCTGGTAGGGTTCCATAAAGTTCCGTGGGTTCCTGCAGAGTTCTGCAAGTGCCCGCAGGGGCCTGTAGGGGCCCACAGTGTTTCTGCCAGGTTCCGTAGAGTTCCGTAGGGGCCATATTTTTCTGTAGTGGCTGGTAGTATTCTGTAGGGGTCTGTAGGGTTCCGTAGGCACCTGCAGCGTTCTGTAGGAGCCCATAGGGTTTTAGTGAGGTTCCGTTGTGTTGCTAAGGGTCTTGTAGAGTGCTGTCGGGTCCTGGAGTATTCTGTAGGGTTCCAGAGGGCCTCGTAGGGTTCCATCGAAATCTATAGGGTTCCCTAGGGGCCCATAGAGTCCCGTAGATTTCCGTAGGGACCTGTAGGGTTGTGTAAGTGCCGGCAGAAGTCTGTAGGAGTCTGTGGGATTCTGTAAGGTTCCGGAGGGTTCTGCAGGGTTCCGTAGGGACCCGTAGAGTTCCGTAGTGGCTGGTAAAGTTCCGTAGGGCCCTGTGGGGTTCTGTATGGACCTGTAGGGTTCCGTAGGGGCCTGCAGGGTTCCGTAAGTGCCCGCAGGTGTCTGTAGGGTTCCGTAGGGGTCTGTAGGGTTCCGTAGGCACCTGCAGTGTTCTGTAGGAGCCCATAGGGTTTAGTGAGGTTCCGTTGTGTTGCTAAGGGTCTTGTAGAGTGCTGTCGGGTCCTGGAGTATTCTGTAGGGTTCCAGAGGGCCTCGTAGGGTTCCATCGAAATCTATAGGGTTCCCTAGGGGCCCATAGAGTCCCGTAGATTTCCGTAGGGACCTGTAGGGTTGTGTAAGTGCCGGCAGAAGTCTGTAGGAGTCTGTGGGATTCTGTAAGGTTCCGGAGGGTTCTGCAGGGTTCCGTAGGGACCCGTAGAGTTCCGTAGTGGCTGGTAAAGTTCCGTAGGGCCCTGTGGGGTTCTGTATGGACCTGTAGGGTTCCGTAGGGGCCTGCAGGTTTCCGTAAGTGCCCGCAGGTGTCTGTAGGGTTCCGTAGGCACCTGCAGTGTTCTGTAGGAGCCCATAGGGTTTTAGTGAGGTTCCGTTGTGTTGCTAAGGGTCTTGTAGAGTGCTGTCGGGTCCTGGAGTATTCTGTAGGGTTCCAGAGGGCCTTGTAGGGTTCCGTCGAAATCTATAGGGTTCCCTAGGGGCCCGTAGAGTCCCGTAGATTTCCGTAGGGGCCTGTAGGGTTGTGTAAGTGCCCGCAGGGGTTGGTAGGAGCTTGTAGGGTGCCATATGTTTCCGGAGGGTTGTGTAGGGTTCCGTAGGGGCCTGTGGTGTTCCCTAGGGGCCTGTAGAGTCTCGTACAGTTCCGTAGGGTCCTGTAGGTTTCCATAAGCGCCCGCAGAGGTCTGAAGGGGCCCGTACTGTTCCGTAAGGATCCATAGGGTTCCGTAGAGCTTCGTAGGTTCCCTAGAGGCCTCTGGAGTACCGCAGGAGCCAGTAGTGTTCTGTAGGGTCCTCTAGGGTTGAGTAAGTGCCCGCAGGAGTCTGTAGGTATCCGTGGGATTCTGTAAGGTTCTGGAGGGTTCTGCAGGGTTCCCTAGGGGCCCGTAGAGTTCCGTAGTGGCTGGTAAAGTTCCCTAGGGCCCTGTACCGTTCCGTAACTGCCTGCAAGGGTCTTTAGGCTTCCGTAGGGGCTGGTAGGGTTCCATAAAGTTCCGTGGGTTCCTGCAGAGTTCTGCAAGTGCCCGCAAGGGCCTGTAGGGGCCCACAGTGTTTCTGTCAGGTTCCGTAGAGTTCCGTTGGGGCCATATTTTTCTGTAGTGGCTGGTAGTATTCTGTAGGGGTCTGTAGGGTTCCGTAGGCGCCTGCAGTGTTCTGTAGGAGCCCATAGGGTTTTAGTGAGGTTCTGTTGTGTTGCTAAGGGTCTTGTAGAGTGCTGTCGGGTCCTGGAGTATTCTGTAGGGTTCCAGAGGGCCTCGTAGGGTTCCATCGAAATCTATAGGGTTCCCTAGGGGCCCATAGAGTCCCGTAGATTTCCGTAGGGACCTGTAGGGTTGTGTAAGTGCCCGCAGAAGTCTGTAGGAGTCTGTGGGATTCTGTAAGGTTCCGGAGGGTTCTGCAGGGTTCCGTAGGGACCCGTAGAGTTCCGTAGTGGCTGGTAAAGTTCCATAGGGCCCTGTGGGGTTCTGTATGGACCTGTAGGGTTCCGTAGGGGCCTGCAGGGTTCCGTAAGTGCCCGCAGGTGTCTGTAGGGTTCCGTAGGGGTCTGTAGGGTTCCGTAGGCACCTGCAGTGTTCTGTAGGAGCCCATAGGGTTTTAGTGAGGTTCCGTTGTGTTGCTAAGGGTCTTGTAGAGTGCTGTCGGGTCCTGGAGTATTCTGTAGGGTTCCAGAGGGCCTCGTAGGGTTCCATCGAAATCTATAGGGTTCCCTAGGGGCCCATAGAGTCCCGTAGATTTCCGTAGGGACCTGTAGGGTTGTGTAAGTGCCGGCAGAAGTCTGTAGGAGTCTGTGGGATTCTGTAAGGTTCCGGAGGGTTCTGCAGGGTTCCGTAGGGACCCGTAGAGTTCCGTAGTGGCTGGTAAAGTTCCGTAGGGCCCTGTGGGGTTCTGTATGGACCTGTAGGGTTCCGTAGGGGCCTGCAGGTTTCCGTAAGTGCCCGCAGGTGTCTGTAGGGTTCCGTAGGGGTCTGTAGGGTTCCGTAGGCACCTGCAGTGTTCTGTAGGAGCCCATAGGGTTTTAGTGAGGTTCCGTTGTTTTGCTAAGGGTCTTGTAGAGTGCTGTCGGGTCCTGGAGTATTCTGTAGGGTTCCAGAGGGCCTCGTAGGGTTCCATCGAAATCTATAGGGTTCCCTAGGGGCCCATAGAGTCCCGTAGATTTCCGTAGGGACCTGTAGGGTTGTGTAAGTGCCCGCAGAAGTCTGTAGGAGTCTGTGGGATTCTGTAAGGTTCCGGAGGGTTCTGCAGGGTTCCGTAGGGACCCGTAGAGTTCCGTAGTGGCTGGTAAAGTTCCGTAGGGCCCTGTGGGGTTCTGTATGGACCTGTAGGGTTCCGTAGGGGCCTGCAGGGTTCCGTAAGTGCCCGCAGGTGTCTGTAGGGTTCCGTAGGGGTCTGTAGGGTTCCGTAGGCACCTGCAGTGTTCTGTAGGAGCCCATAGGGTTTTAGTGAGGTTCCGTTGTGTTGCTAAGGGTCTTGTAGAGTGCTGTCGGGTCCTGGAGTATTCTGTAGGGTTCCAGAGGGCCTTGTAGGTTTCCGTCGAAATCTATAGGGTTCCCTAGGGGCCCGTAGAGTCCCGTAGATTTCCGTAGGGGCCTGTAGGGTTATGTAAGTGCCCGCAGGGGTTGGTAGGAGCTTGTAGGGTGCCATATGTTTCCGGAGGGTTGTGTAGGGTTCCGTAGGGGCCTGTGGTGTTCCCTAGGGGCCTGTAGAGTCTCGTACAGTTCCGTAGGGTCCTGTAGGTTTCCATAAGCGCCCGCAGAGGTCTGAAGGGGCCCGTACTGTTCCGTAAGGATCCATAGGGTTCCGTAGAGCTTCGTAGGTTCCCTAGAGGCCTCTGGAGTACCGCAGGAGCCAGTAGTGTTCCGTAGGGTCCTCTAGGGTTGAGTAAGTGCCCGCAGGAGTCTGTAGGAATCCGTGGGATTCTGTAAGGTTCTGGATGGTTCTGCAGGGTTCCGTAGGGGCCCGTAGAGTTCCGTAGTGGCTGGTAAAGTTCCCTAGGGCCCTGTACCGTTCCGTAACTGCCTGCAAGGGTCTTTAGGCTTCCGTAGGGGCTGGTAGGGTTCCATAAAGTTCCGTGGGTTCCTGCAGAGTTCTGCAAGTGCCCGCAAGGGCCTGTAGGGGCCCACAGTGTTTCTGTCAGGTTCCGTAGAGTTCCGTAGGGGCCATATTTTTCTGTAGTGGCTGGTAGTATTCTGTAGGGGTCTGTAGGGTTCCGTAGGCGCCTGCAGTGTTCAGTAGGAGCCCATAGGGTTTTAGTGAGGTTCTGTTGTGTTGCTAAGGGTCTTGTAGAGTGCTGTCGGGTCCTGGAGTATTCTGTAGGGTTCCAGAGGGCCTCGTAGGGTTCCATCGAAATCTATAGGGTTCCCTAGGGGCCCATAGAGTCCCGTAGATTTCCGTAGGGACCTGTAGGGTTGTGTAAGTGCCCGCAGAAGTCTGTAGGAGTCTGTGGGATTCTGTAAGGTTCCGGAGGGTTCTGCAGGGTTCCGTAGGGACCCGTAGAGTTCCGTAGTGGCTGGTAAATTTCCGTAGGGCCCTGTGGGGTTCTGTATGGACCTGTAGGGTTCCGTAGGGGCCTGCAGGGTTCCGTAAGTGACCGCAGGTGTCTGTAGGGTTCCGTAGGGGTCTGTAGGGTTCCGTAGGCACCTGCAGTGTTCTGTAGGAGCCCATAGGGTTTTAGTGAGGTTCCGTTGTGTTGCTAAGGGTCTTGTAGAGTGCTGTCGGGTCCTGGAGTATTCTGTAGGGTTCCAGAGGGCCTCGTAGGGTTCCATCGAAATCTATAGGGTTCCCTAGGGGCCCATAGAGTCCCGTAGATTTCCGTAGGGACCTGTAGGGTTGTGTAAGTGCCCGCAGAAGTCTATAGGAGTCTGTGGGATTCTGTAAGGTTCCGGAGGGTTCTGCAGGGTTCCGTAGGGACCCGTAGAGTTCCGTAGTGGCTGGTAAAGTTCCGTAGGGCCCTGTGGGGTTCTGTATGGACCTGTAGGGTTCCGTAGGGGCCTGCAGGTTTCCGTAAGTGCCCGCAGGTGTCTGTAGGGTTCCGTAGGGGTCTGTAGGGTTCCGTAGGCACCTGCAGTGTTCTGTAGGAGCCCATAGGGTTTTAGTGAGGTTCTGTTGTGTTGCTAAGGGTCTTGTAGAGTGCTGTCGGGTCCTGGAGTATTCTGTAGGGTTCCAGAGGGCCTCGTAGGGTTCCATCGAAATCTATAGGGTTCCCTAGGGGCCCATAGAGTCCCGTAGATTTCCGTAGGGACCTGTAGGGTTGTGTAAGTGCCCGCAGAAGTCTGTAGGAGTCTGTGGGATTCTGTAAGGTTCCGGAGGGTTCTGCAGGGTTCCGTAGGGACCCGTAGAGTTCCGTAGTGGCTGGTAAAGTTCCGTAGGGCCCTGTGGGGTTCTGTATGGACCTGTAGGGTTCCGTAGGGGCCTGCAGGTTTCCGTAAGTGCCCGCAGGTGTCTGTAGGGTTCCGTAGGGGTCTGTAGGGTTCCGTAGGCACCTGCAGTGTTCTGTAGGAGCCCATAGGGTTTTAGTGAGGTTCCGTTGTGTTGCTAAGGGTCTTGTAGAGTGCTGTCGGGTCCTGGAGTATTCTGTAGGGTTCCAGAGGGCCTCGTAGGGTTCCATCGAAATCTATAGGGTTCCCTAGGGGCCCATAGAGTCCCGTAGATTTCCGTAGGGACCTGTAGGGTTGTGTAAGTGCCGGCAGAAGTCTGTAGGAGTCTGTGGGATTCTGTAAGGTTCCGGAGGGTTCTGCAGGGTTCCGTAGGGACCCGTAGAGTTCCGTAGTGGCTGGTAAAGTTCCGTAGGGCCCTGTGGGGTTCTGTATGGACCTGTAGGGTTCCGTAGGGGCCTGCAGGGTTCCGTAAGTGCCCGCAGGTGTCTGTAGGGTTCCGTAGGGGTCTGTAGGGTTCCGTAGGCACCTGCAGTGTTCTGTAGGAGCCCATAGGGTTTTAGTGAGGTTCCGTTGTTTTGCTAAGGGTCTTGTAGAGTGCTGTCGGGTCCTGGAGTATTCTGTAGGGTTCCAGAGGGCCTCGTAGGGTTCCATCGAAATCTATAGGGTTCCCTAGGGGCCCATAGAGTCCCGTAGATTTCCGTAGGGACCTGTAGGGTTGTGTAAGTGCCCGCAGAAGTCTGTAGGAGTCTGTGGGATTCTGTAAGGTTCCGGAGGGTTCTGCAGGGTTCCGTAGGGACCCGTAGAGTTCCGTAGTGGCTGGTAAAGTTCCGTAGGGCCCTGTGGGGTTCTGTATGGACCTGTAGGGTTCCGTAGGGGCCTGCAGGTTTCCGTAAGTGCCCGCAGGTGTCTGTAGGGTTCCGTAGGGGTCTGTAGGGTTCCGTAGGCACCTGCAGTGTTCTGTAGGAGCCCATAGGGTTTTAGTGAGGTTCCGTTGTGTTGCTAAGGGTCTTGTAGAGTGCTGTCGGGTCCTGGAGTATTCTGTAGGGTTCCAGAGGGCCTTGTAGGTTTCCGTCGAAATCTGAAGGGTTCCCTAGGGGCCCGTAGAGTCCCGTAGATTTCCGTAGGGGCCTGTAGGGTTATGTAAGTGCCCGCAGGGGTTGGTAGGAGCTTGTAGGGTGCCATATGTTTCCGGAGGGTTGTGTAGGGTTCCGTAGGGGCCTGTGGTGTTCCCTAGGGGCCTGTAGAGTCTCGTAGAGTTCCGTAGGGTCCTGTAGGTTTCCATAAGCGCCCGCAGAGGTCTGAAGGGGCCCGTACTGTTCCGTAAGGATCCATAGGGTTCCGTAGAGCTTCGTAGGTTCCCTAGAGGCCTCTGGAGTACCGCAGGAGCCAGTAGTGTTCCGTAGGGTCCTCTAGGGTTGAGTAAGTGCCCGCAGGAGTCTGTAGGAATCCGTGGGATTCTGTAAGGTTCTGGAGGGTTCTGCAGGGTTCCGTAGGGGCCCGTAGAGTTCCGTAGTGGCTGGTAAAGTTCCCTAGGGCCCTGTACCGTTCCGTAACTGCCTGCAAGGGTCTTTAGGCTTCCGTAGGGGCTGGTAGGGTTCCATAAAGTTCCGTGGGTTCCTGCAGAGTTCTGCAAGTGCCCGCAAGGGCCTGTAGGGGCCCACAGTGTTTCTGTCAGGTTCCGTAGAGTTCCGTAGGGGCCATATTTTTCTGTAGTGGCTGGTAGTATTCTGTAGGGTTCTGTAGGGTTCCGTAGGCGCCTGCAGTGTTCAGTAGGAGCCCATAGGGTTTTAGTGAGGTTCTGTTGTGTTGCTAAGGGTCTTGTAGAGTGCTGTCGGGTCCTGGAGTATTCTGTAGGGTTCCAGAGGGCCTCGTAGGGTTCCATCGAAATCTATAGGGTTCCCTAGGGGCCCATAGAGTCCCGTAGATTTCCGTAGGGACCTGTAGGGTTGTGTAAGTGCCCGCAGAAGTCTGTAGGAGTCTGTGGGATTCTGTAAGGTTCCGGAGGGTTCTGCAGGGTTCAGTAGGGACCCGTAGAGTTCCGTAGTGGCTGGTAAAGTTCCGTAGGGCCCTGTGGGGTTCTGTATGGACCTGTAGGGTTCCGTAGGGGCCTGCAGGGTTCCGTAAGTGACCGCAGGTGTCTGTAGGGTTCCGTAGGGGTCTGTAGGGTTCCGTAGGCACCTGCAGTGTTCTGTAGGAGCCCATAGGGTTTTAGTGAGGTTCCGTTGTGTTGCTAAGGGTCTTGTAGAGTGCTGTCGGGTCCTGGAGTATTCTGTAGGGTTCCAGAGGGCCTCGTAGGGTTCCATCGAAATCTATAGGGTTCCCTAGGGGCCCATAGAGTCCCGTAGATTTCCGTAGGGACCTGTAGGGTTGTGTAAGTGCCCGCAGAAGTCTATAGGAGTCTGTGGGATTCTGTAAGGTTCCGGAGGGTTCTGCAGGGTTCCGTAGGGACCCGTAGAGTTCCGTAGTGGCTGGTAAAGTTCCGTAGGGCCCTGTGGGGTTCTGTATGGACCTGTAGGGTTCCGTAGGGGCCTGCAGGTTTCCGTAAGTGCCCGCAGGTGTCTGTAGGGTTCCGTAGGGGTCTGTAGGGTTCCGTAGGCACCTGCAGTGTTCTGTAGGAGCCCATAGGGTTTTAGTGAGGTTCCGTTGTGTTGCTAAGGGTCTTGTAGAGTGCTGTCGGGTCCTGGAGTATTCTGTAGGGTTCCAGAGGGCCTCGTAGGGTTCCATCGAAATCTATAGGGTTCCCTAGGGGCCCATAGAGTCCCGTAGATTTCCGTAGGGACCTGTAGGGTTGTGTAAGTGCCGGCAGAAGTCTGTAGGAGTCTGTGGGATTCTGTAAGGTTCCGGAGGGTTCTGCAGGGTTCCGTAGGGACCCGTAGAGTTCCGTAGTGGCTGGTAAAGTTCCGTAGGGCCCTGTGGGGTTCTGTATGGACCTGTAGGGTTCCGTAGGGGCCTGCAGGTTTCCGTAAGTGCCCGCAGGTGTCTGTAGGGTTCCGTAGGGGTCTGTAGGGTTCCGTAGGCACCTGCAGTGTTCTGTAGGAGCCCATAGGGTTTTAGTGAGGTTCCGTTGTGTTGCTAAGGGTCTTGTAGAGTGCTGTCGGGTCCTGGAGTATTCTGTAGGGTTCCAGAGGGCCTCGTAGGGTTCCATCGAAATCTATAGGGTACCCTAGGGGCCCATAGAGTCCCGTAGATTTCCGTAGGGACCTGTAGGGTTGTGTAAGTGCCCGCAGAAGTCTGTAGGAGTCTGTGGGATTCTGTAAGGTTCCGGAGGGTTCTGCAGGGTTCCGTAGGGACCCGTAGAGTTCCGTAGTGGCTGGTAAAGTTCCGTAGGGCCCTGTGGGGTTCTGTATGGACCTGTAGGGTTCCGTAGGGGCCTGCAGGTTTCCGTAAGTGCCCGCAGGTGTCTGTAGGGTTCCGTAGGGGTCTGTAGGGTTCCGTAGGCACCTGCAGTGTTCTGTAGGAGCCCATAGGGTTTTAGTGAGGTTCCGTTGTGTTGCTAAGGGTCTTGTAGAGTGCTGTCGGGTCCTGGAGTATTCTGTAGGGTTCCAGAGGGGCTGGTAGGGTTCCGTCGAAATCTGAAGGGTTCCCTAGGGGCCCGTAGAGTCCCGTAGATTTCCGTAGGGGCCTGTAGGGTTGTGTAAGTGCCCGCAGGGGTTGGTAGGAGCTTGTAGGGTGCCATATGTTTCCGTACGGTTGTGTAGGGTTCCGTAGGGGCCTGTGGTGTTCCCTAGGGGCCTGTAGAGTCTCGTACAGTTCCGTAGGGTCCTGTAGGTTTCCATAAGCGCCCGCAGAGGTCTGAAGGGGCCCGTACTGTTCCGTAAGGATCCATAGGGTTCCGTAGAGCTTCGTAGGTTCCCTAGAGGCCTCTGGAGTACCGCAGGAGCCAGTAGTGTTCCGTAGGGTCCTCTAGGGTTGAGTAAGTGCCCGCAGGAGTCTGTAGGAATCCGTGGGATTCTGTAAGGTTCTGGAGGGTTCTGCAGGGTTCCGTAGGGGCCCGTAGAGTTCCGTAGTGGCTGGTAAAGTTCCCTAGGGCCCTGTACCGTTCCGTAACTGCCTGCAAGGGTCTTTAGGCTTCCGTAGGGGCTGGTAGGGTTCCATAAAGTTCCGTGGGTTCCTGCAGAGTTCTGCAAGTGCCCGCAAGGGCCTGTAGGGGCCCACAGTGTTTCTGTCAGGTTCCGTAGAGTTCCGTAGGGGCCATATTTTTCTGTAGTGGCTGGTAGTATTCTGTAGGGTTCTGTAGGGTTCCGTAGGCGCCTGCAGTGTTCAGTAGGAGCCCATAGGGTTTTAGTGAGGTTCTGTTGTGTTGCTAAGGGTCTTGTAGAGTGCTGTCGGGTCCTGGAGTATTCTGTAGGGTTCCATAGGGCCTCGTAGGGTTCCATCGAAATCTATAGGGTTCCCTAGGGGCCCATAGAGTCCCGTAGATTTCCGTAGGGACCTGTAGGGTTGTGTAAGTGCCCGCAGAAGTCTGTAGGAGTCTGTGGGATTCTGTAAGGTTCCGGAGGGTTCTGCAGGGTTCCGTAGGGACCCGTAGAGTTCCGTAGTGGCTGGTAAAGTTCCGTAGGGCCCTGTGGGGTTCTGTATGGACCTGTAGGGTTCCGTAGGGGCCTGCAGGGTTCCGTAAGTGCCCGCAGGTGTCTGTAGGGTTCCGTAGGGGTCTGTAGGGTTCCGTAGGCACCTGCAGTGTTCTGTAGGAGCCCATAGGGTTTTAGTGAGGTTCCGTTGTGTTGCTAAGGGTCTTGTAGAGTGCTGTCGGGTCCTGGAGTATTCTGTAGGGTTCCAGAAGGCCTCGTAGGGTTCCATCGAAATCTATAGGGTTCCCTAGGGGCCCATAGAGTCCCGTAGATTTCCGTAGGGACCTGTAGGGTTGTGTAAGTGCCCGCAGAAGTCTATAGGAGTCTGTGGGATTCTGTAAGGTTCTGGAGGGTTCTGCAGGGTTCCGTAGGGACCCGTAGAGTTCCGTAGTGGCTGGTAAAGTTCCGTAGGGCCCTGTGGGGTTCTGTATGGACCTGTAGGGTTCCGTAGGGGCCTGCAGGTTTCCGTAAGTGCCCGCAGGTGTCTGTAGGGTTCCGTAGGGGTCTGTAGGGTTCCGTAGGCACCTGCAGTGTTCTGTAGGAGCCCATAGGGTTTTAGTGAGGTTCCGTTGTGTTGCTAAGGGTCTTGTAGAGTGCTGTCGGGTCCTGGAGTATTCTGTAGGGTTCCAGAGGGCCTCGTAGGGTTCCATCGAAATCTATAGGGTTCCCTAGGGGCCCATAGAGTCCCGTAGATTTCCGTAGGGACCTGTAGGGTTGTGTAAGTGCCCGCAGAAGTCTATAGGAGTCTGTGGGATTCTGTAAGGTTCTGGAGGGTTCTGCAGGGTTCCGTAGGGACCCGTAGAGTTCCGTAGTGGCTGGTAAAGTTCCGTAGGGCCCTGTGGGGTTCTGTATGGACCTGTAGGGTTCCGTAGGGGCCTGCAGGTTTCCGTAAGTGCCCGCAGGTGTCTGTAGGGTTCCGTAGGGGTCTGTAGGGTTCCGTAGGCACCTGCAGTGTTCTGTAGGAGCCCATAGGGTTTTAGTGAGGTTCCGTTGTGTTGCTAAGGGTCTTGTAGAGTGCTGTCGGGTCCTGGAGTATTCTGTAGGGTTCCAGAGGGCCTCGTAGGGTTCCATCGAAATCTATAGGGTTCCCTAGGGGCCCATAGAGTCCCGTAGATTTCCGTAGGGACCTGTAGGGTTGTGTAAGTGCCCGCAGAAGTCTGTAGGAGTCTGTGGGATTCTGTAAGGTTCCGGAGGGTTCTGCAGGGTTCCGTAGGGACCCGTAGAGTTCCGTAGTGGCTGGTAAAGTTCCGTAGGGCCCTGTGGGGTTCTGTATGGACCTGTAGGGTTCCGTAGGGGCCTGCAGGTTTCCGTAAGTGCCCGCAGGTGTCTGTAGGGTTCCGTAGGGGTCTGTAGGGTTCCGTAGGCACCTGCAGTGTTCTGTAGGAGCCCATAGGGTTTTAGTGAGGTTCCGTTGTGTTGCTAAGGGTCTTGTAGAGTGCTGTCGGGTCCTGGAGTATTCTGTAGGGTTCCAGAGGGCCTCGTAGGGTTCCATCGAAATCTATAGGGTTCCCTAGGGGCCCATAGAGTCCCGTAGATTTCCGTAGGGACCTGTAGGGTTGTGTAAGTGCCCGCAGAAGTCTGTAGGAGTCTGTGGGATTCTGTAAGGTTCCGGAGGGTTCTGCAGGGTTCCGTAGGGACCCGTAGAGTTCCGTAGTGGCTGGTAAAGTTCCGTAGGGCCCTGTGGGGTTCTGTATGGACCTGTAGGGTTCCGTAGGGGCCTGCAGGTTTCCGTAAGTGCCCGCAGGTGTCTGTAGGGTTCCGTAGGGGTCTGTAGGGTTCCGTAGGCACCTGCAGTGTTCTGTAGGAGCCCATAGGGTTTTAGTGAGGTTCCGTTGTGTTGCTAAGGGTCTTGTAGAGTGCTGTCGGGTCCTGGAGTATTCTGTAGGGTTCCAGAGGGCCTCGTAGGGTTCCATCGAAATCTATAGGGTACCCTAGGGGCCCATAGAGTCCCGTAGATTTCCGTAGGGACCTGTAGGGTTGTGTAAGTGCCCGCAGAAGTCTGTAGGAGTCTGTGGGATTCTGTAAGGTTCCGGAGGGTTCTGCAGGGTTCCGTAGGGGCCCGTAGAGTTCCGTAGTGGCTGGTAAAGTTCCCTAGGGCCCTGTACCGTTCCGTAACTGCCTGCAAGGGTCTTTAGGCTTCCGTAGGGGCTGGTAGGGTTCCATAAAGTTCCGTGGGTTCCTGCAGAGTTCTGCAAGTGCCCGCAAGGGCCTGTAGGGGCCCACAGTGTTTCTGCCAGGTTCCGTAGAGTTCCGTAGGGGCCATATTTTTCTGTAGTGGCTGGTAGTATTCTGTAGGGTTCTGTAGGGTTCCGTAGGCGCCTGCAGTGTTCTGTAGGAGCCCATAGGGTTTTAGTGAGGTTCCGTTGTGTTGCTAAGGGTCTTGTAGAGTGCTGTCGGGTCCTGGAGTATTCTGTAGGGTTCCAGAGGGCCTCGTAGGGTTCCATCGAAATCTATAGGGTTCCCTAGGGGCCCATAGAGTCCCGTAGATTTCCGTAGGGACCTGTAGGGTTGTGTAAGTGCCCGCAGAAGTCTGTAGGAGTCTGTGGGATTCTGTAAGGTTCCGGAGGGTTCTGCAGGGTTCCGTAGGGACCCGTAGAGTTCCGTAGTGGCTGGTAAAGTTCCGTAGGGCCCTGTGGGGTTCTGTATGGACCTGTAGGGTTCCGTAGGGGCCTGCAGGTTTCCGTAAGTGCCCGCAGGTGTCTGTAGGGTTCCGTAGGGGTCTGTAGGGTTCCGTAGGCACCTGCAGTGTTCTGTAGGAGCCCATAGGGTTTTAGTGAGGTTCCGTTGTGTTGCTAAGGGTCTTGTAGAGTGCTGTCGGGTCCTGGAGTATTCTGTAGGGTTCCAGAGGGCCTTGTAGGGTTCCGTCGAAATCTATAGGGTTCCCTAGGGGCCCGTAGAGTCCCGTAGATTTCCGTAGGGGCCTGTAGGGTTGTGTAAGTGCCCGCAGGGGTTGGTAGGAGCTTGTAGGGTGCCATATGTTTCCGGAGGGTTGTGTAGGGTTCCGTAGGGGCCTGTGGTGTTCCCTAGGGGCCTGTAGAGTCTCGTACAGTTCCGTAGGGTCCTGTAGGTTTCCATAAGCGCCCGCAGAGGTCTGAAGGGGCCCGTACTGTTCCGTAAGGATCCATAGGGTTCCGTAGAGCTTCGTAGGTTCCCTAGAGGCCTCTGGAGTACCGCAGGAGCCAGTAGTGTTCCGTAGGGTCCTCTAGGGTTGAGTAAGTGCCCGCAGGAGTCTGTAGGAATCCGTGGGATTCTGTAAGGTTCTGGAGGGTTCTGCAGGGTTCCGTAGGGGCCCGTAGAGTTCCGTAGTGGCTGGTAAAGTTCCCTAGGGCCCTGTACCGTTCCGTAACTGCCTGCAAGGGTCTTTAGGCTTCCGTAGGGGCTGGTAGGGTTCCATAAAGTTCCGTGGGTTCCTGCAGAGTTCTGCAAGTGCCCGCAAGGGCCTGTAGGGGCCCACAGTGTTTCTGTCAGGTTCCGTAGAGTTCCGTAGGGGCCATATTTTTCTGTAGTGGCTGGTAGTATTCTGTAGGGTTCTGTAGGGTTCCGTAGGCGCCTGCAGTGTTCAGTAGGAGCCCATAGGGTTTTAGTGAGGTTCTGTTGTGTTGCTAAGGGTCTTGTAGAGTGCTGTCGGGTCCTGGAGTATTCTGTAGGGTTCCATAGGGCCTCGTAGGGTTCCATCGAAATCTATAGGGTTCCCTAGGGGCCCATAGAGTCCCGTAGATTTCCGTAGGGACCTGTAGGGTTGTGTAAGTGCCCGCAGAAGTCTGTAGGAGTCTGTGGGATTCTGTAAGGTTCCGGAGGGTTCTGCAGGGTTCCGTAGGGACCCGTAGAGTTCCGTAGTGGCTGGTAAAGTTCCGTAGGGCCCTGTGGGGTTCTGTATGGACCTGTAGGGTTCCGTAGGGGCCTGCAGGGTTCCGTAAGTGCCCGCAGGTGTCTGTAGGGTTCCGTAGGGGTCTGTAGGGTTCCGTAGGCACCTGCAGTGTTCTGTAGGAGCCCATAGGGTTTTAGTGAGGTTCCGTTGTGTTGCTAAGGGTCTTGTAGAGTGCTGTCGGGTCCTGGAGTATTCTGTAGGGTTCCAGAGGGCCTCGTAGGGTTCCATCGAAATCTATAGGGTTCCCTAGGGGCCCATAGAGTCCCGTAGATTTCCGTAGGGACCTGTAGGGTTGTGTAAGTGCCCGCAGAAGTCTATAGGAGTCTGTGGGATTCTGTAAGGTTCTGGAGGGTTCTGCAGGGTTCCGTAGGGACCCGTAGAGTTCCGTAGTGGCTGGTAAAGTTCCGTAGGGCCCTGTGGGGTTCTGTATGGACCTGTAGGGTTCCGTAGGGGCCTGCAGGTTTCCGTAAGTGCCCGCAGGTGTCTGTAGGGTTCCGTAGGGGTCTGTAGGGTTCCGTAGGCACCTGCAGTGTTCTGTAGGAGCCCATAGGGTTTTAGTGAGGTTCCGTTGTGTTGCTAAGGGTCTTGTAGAGTGCTGTCGGGTCCTGGAGTATTCTGTAGGGTTCCAGAGGGCCTCGTAGGGTTCCATCGAAATCTATAGGGTTCCCTAGGGGCCCATAGAGTCCCGTAGATTTCCGTAGGGACCTGTAGGGTTGTGTAAGTGCCCGCAGAAGTCTGTAGGAGTCTGTGGGATTCTGTAAGGTTCCGGAGGGTTCTGCAGGGTTCCGTAGGGACCCGTAGAGTTCCGTAGTGGCTGGTAAAGTTCCGTAGGGCCCTGTGGGGTTCTGTATGGACCTGTAGGGTTCCGTAGGGGCCTGCAGGTTTCCGTAAGTGCCCGCAGGTGTCTGTAGGGTTCCGTAGGGGTCTGTAGGGTTCCGTAGGCACCTGCAGTGTTCTGTAGGAGCCCATAGGGTTTTAGTGAGGTTCCGTTGTGTTGCTAAGGGTCTTGTAGAGTGCTGTCGGGTCCTGGAGTATTCTGTAGGGTTCCAGAGGGCCTCGTAGGGTTCCATCGAAATCTATAGGGTTCCCTAGGGGCCCATAGAGTCCCGTAGATTTCCGTAGGGACCTGTAGGGTTGTGTAAGTGCCCGCAGAAGTCTGTAGGAGTCTGTGGGATTCTGTAAGGTTCCGGAGGGTTCTGCAGGGTTCCGTAGGGACCCGTAGAGTTCCGTAGTGGCTGGTAAAGTTCCGTAGGGCCCTGTGGGGTTCTGTATGGACCTGTAGGGTTCCGTAGGGGCCTGCAGGTTTCCGTAAGTGCCCGCAGGTGTCTGTAGGGTTCCGTAGGGGTCTGTAGGGTTCCGTAGGCACCTGCAGTGTTCTGTAGGAGCCCATAGGGTTTTAGTGAGGTTCCGTTGTGTTGCTAAGGGTCTTGTAGAGTGCTGTCGGGTCCTGGAGTATTCTGTAGGGTTCCAGAGGGCCTCGTAGGGTTCCATCGAAATCTATAGGGTTCCCTAGGGGCCCATAGAGTCCCGTAGATTTCCGTAGGGACCTGTAGGGTTGTGTAAGTGCCGGCAGAAGTCTGTAGGAGTCTGTGGGATTCTGTAAGGTTCCGGAGGGTTCTGCAGGGTTCCGTAGGGACCCGTAGAGTTCCGTAGTGGCTGGTAAAGTTCCGTAGGGCCCTGTGGGGTTCTGTATGGACCTGTAGGGTTCCGTAGGGGCCTGCAGGTTTCCGTAAGTGCCCGCAGGTGTCTGTAGGGTTCCGTAGGGGTCTGTAGGGTTCCGTAGGCACCTGCAGTGTTCTGTAGGAGCCCATAGGGTTTTAGTGAGGTTCCGTTGTGTTGCTAAGGGTCTTGTAGAGTGCTGTCGGGTCCTGGAGTATTCTGTAGGGTTCCAGAGGGCCTCGTAGGGTTCCATCGAAATCTATAGGGTTCCCTAGGGGCCCATAGAGTCCCGTAGATTTCCGTAGGGACCTGTAGGGTTGTGTAAGTGCCCGCAGAAGTCTGTAGGAGTCTGTGGGATTCTGTAAGGTTCCGGAGGGTTCTGCAGGGTTCCGTAGGGACCCGTAGAGTTCCGTAGTGGCTGGTAAAGTTCCGTAGGGCCCTGTGGGGTTCTGTATGGACCTGTAGGGTTCCGTAGGGGCCTGCAGGTTTCTGTAAGTGCCCGCAGGTGTCTGTAGGGTTCCGTAGGGGTCTGTAGGGTTCCGTAGGCACCTGCAGTGTTCTGTAGGAGCCCATAGGGTTTTAGTGAGGTTCCGTTGTGTTGCTAAGGGTCTTGTAGAGTGCTGTCGGGTCCTGGAGTATTCTGTAGGGTTCCAGAGGGGCTGGTAGGGTTCCGTCGAAATCTGAAGGGTTCCCTAGGGGCCCGTAGAGTCCCGTAGATTTCCGTAGGGGCCTGTAGGGTTGTGTAAGTGCCCGCAGGGGTTGGTAGGAGCTTGTAGGGTGCCATATGTTTCCGGAGGGTTGTGTAGGGTTCCGTAGGGGCCTGTGGTGTTCCCTAGGGGCCTGTAGAGTCTCGTAGAGTTCCGTAGGGTCCTGTAGGTTTCCATAAGCGCCCGCAGAGGTCTGAAGGGGCCCGTACTGTTCCGTAAGGATCCATAGGGTTCCGTAGAGCTTCGTAGGTTCCCTAGAGGCCTCTGGAGTACCGCAGGAGCCAGTAGTGTTCCGTAGGTTCCTCTAGGGTTGAGTAAGTGCCCGCAGGAGTCTGTAGGAATCCGTGGGATTCTGTAAGGTTCTGGAGGGTTCTGCAGGGTTCCGTAGGGGCCCGTAGAGTTCCGTAGTGGCTGGTAAAGTTCCCTAGGGCCCTGTACCGTTCCGTAACTGCCTGCAAGGGTCTTTAGGCTTCCGTAGGGGCTGGTAGGGTTCCATAAAGTTCCGTGGGTTCCTGCAGAGTTCTGCAAGTGCCCGCAAGGGCCTGTAGGGGCCCACAGTGTTTCTGCCAGGTTCCGTAGAGTTCCGTAGGGGCCATATTTTTCTGTAGTGGCTGGTAGTATTCTGTAGGGTTCTGTAGGGTTCCGTAGGCGCCTGCAGTGTTCTGTAGGAGCCCATAGGGTTTTAGTGAGGTTCCGTTGTGTTGCTAAGGGTCTTGTAGAGTGCTGTCGGGTCCTGGAGTATTCTGTAGGGTTCCAGAGGGCCTCGTAGGGTTCCATCGAAATCTATAGGGTTCCCTAGGGGCCCATAGAGTCCCGTAGATTTCCGTAGGGACCTGTAGGGTTGTGTAAGTGCCGGCAGAAGTCTGTAGGAGTCTGTGGGATTCTGTAAGGTTCCGGAGGGTTCTGCAGGGTTCCGTAGGGACCCGTAGAGTTCCGTAGTGGCTGGTAAAGTTCCGTAGGGCCCTGTGGGGTTCTGTATGGACCTGTAGGGTTCCGTAGGGGCCTGCAGGGTTCCGTAAGTGACCGCAGGTGTCTGTAGGGTTCCGTAGGGGTCTGTAGGGTTCCGTAGGCACCTGCAGTGTTCTGTAGGAGCCCATAGGGTTTTAGTGAGGTTCCGTTGTGTTGCTAAGGGTCTTGTAGAGTGCTGTCGGGTCCTGGAGTATTCTGTAGGGTTCCAGAGGGCCTCGTAGGGTTCCATCGAAATCTATAGGGTTCCCTAGGGGCCCATAGAGTCCCGTAGATTTCCGTAGGGACCTGTAGGGTTGTGTAAGTGCCCGCGGAAGTCTATAGGAGTCTGTGGGATTCTGTAAGGTTCCGGAGGGTTCTGCAGGGTTCCGTAGGGACCCGTAGAGTTCCGTAGTGGCTGGTAAAGTTCCGTAGGGCCCTGTGGGGTTCTGTATGGACCTGTAGGGTTCCGTAGGGGCCTGCAGGTTTCCGCAAGTGCCCGCAGGTGTCTGTAGGGTTCCGTAGGGGTCTGTAGGGTTCCGTAGGCACCTGCAGTGTTCTGTAGGAGCCCATAGGGTTTTAGTGAGGTTCCGTTGTGTTGCTAAGGGTCTTGTAGAGTGCTGTCGGGTCCTGGAGTATTCTGTAGGGTTCCAGAGGGCCTCGTAGGGTTCCATCGAAATCTATAGGGTTCCCTAGGGGCCCATAGAGTCCCGTAGATTTCCGTAGGGACCTGTAGGGTTGTGTAAGTGCCCGCAGAAGTCTGTAGGAGTCTGTGGGATTCTGTAAGGTTCCGGAGGGTTCTGCAGGGTTCCGTAGGGACCCGTAGAGTTCCGTAGTGGCTGGTAAAGTTCCGTAGGGCCCTGTGGGGTTCTGTATGGACCTGTAGGGTTCCGTAGGGGCCTGCAGGGTTCCGTAAGTGCCCGCAGGTGTCTGTAGGGTTCCGTAGGGGTCTGTAGGGTTCCGTAGGCACCTGCAGTGTTCTGTAGGAGCCCATAGGGTTTTAGTGAGGTTCCGTTGTGTTGCTAAGGGTCTTGTAGAGTGCTGTCGGGTCCTGGAGTATTCTGTAGGGTTCCAGAGGGCCTCGTAGGGTTCCATCGAAATCTATAGGGTTCCCTAGGGGCCCATAGAGTCCCGTAGATTTCCGTAGGGACCTGTAGGGTTGTGTAAGTGCCCGCAGAAGTCTGTAGGAGTCTGTGGGATTCTGTAAGGTTCCGGAGGGTTCTGCAGGGTTCCGTAGGGACCCGTAGAGTTCTGTAGTGGCTGGTAAAGTTCCGTAGGGCCCTGTGGGGTTCTGTATGGACCTGTAGGGTTCCGTAGGGGCCTGCAGGTTTCCGTAAGTGCCCGCAGGTGTCTGTAGGGTTCCGTAGGCACCTGCAGTGTTCTGTAGGAGCCCATAGGGTTTTAGTGAGGTTCCGTTGTGTTGCTAAGGGTCTTGTAGAGTGCTGTCGGGTCCTGGAGTATTCTGTAGGGTTCCATAGGGCCTCGTAGGGTTCCATCGAAATCTATAGGGTTCCCTAGGGGCCCATAGAGTCCCGTAGATTTCCGTAGGGACCTGTAGGGTTGTGTAAGTGCCCGCAGAAGTCTGTAGGAGTCTGTGGGATTCTGTAAGGTTCCGGAGGGTTCTGCAGGGTTCCGTAGGGACCCGTAGAGTTCCGTAGTGGCTGGTAAAGTTCCGTAGGGCCCTGTGGGGTTCTGTATGGACCTGTAGGGTTCCGTAGGGGCCTGCAGGGTTCCGTAAGTGCCCGCAGGTGTCTGTAGGGTTCCGTAGGGGTCTGTAGGGTTCCGTAGGCACCTGCAGTGTTCTGTAGGAGCCCATAGGGTTTTAGTGAGGTTCCGTTGTGTTGCTAAGGGTCTTGTAGAGTGCTGTCGGGTCCTGGAGTATTCTGTAGGGTTCCAGAGGGCCTCGTAGGGTTCCATCGAAATCTATAGGGTTCCCTAGGGGCCCATAGAGTCCCGTAGATTGCCGTAGGGACCTGTAGGGTTGTGTAAGTGCCCGCAGAAGTCTGTAGGAGTCTCTGGGATTCTGTAAAGTTCCGGAGGGTTCTGCAGGGTTCCGTAGGGACCCGTAGAGTTCCGTAGTGGCTGGTAAAGTTCCGTAGGGCCCTGTGGGGTTCTGTATGGACCTGTAGGGTTCCGTAGGGGCCTGCAGGTTTCCGTAAGTGCCCGCAGGTGTCTGTAGGGTTCCGTAGGGGTCTGTAGGGTTCCGTAGGCACCTGCAGTGTTCTGTAGGAGCCCATAGGGTTTTAGTGAGGTTCCGTTGTGTTGCTAAGGGTCTTGTAGAGTGCTGTCGGGTCCTGGAGTATTCTGTAGGGTTCCAGAGGGCCTCGTAGGGTTCCATCGAAATCTATAGGGTTCCCTAGGGGCCCATAGAGTCCCGTAGATTTCCGTAGGGACCTGTAGGGTTGTGTAAGTGCCCGCAGAAGTCTGTAGGAGTCTGTGGGATTCTGTAAGGTTCCGGAGGGTTCTGCAGGGTTCCGTAGGGACCCGTAGAGTTCCGTAGTGGCTGGTAAAGTTCCGTAGGGCCCTGTGGGGTTCTGTATGGACCTGTAGGGTTCCGTAGGGGCCTGCAGGGTTCCGTAAGTGCCCGCAGGTGTCTGAAGGGTTCCGTAGGGGTCTGTAGGGTTCCGTAGGCACCTGCAGTGTTCTGTAGGAGCCCATAGGGTTTTAGTGAGGTTCCGTTGTGTTGCTAAGGGTCTTGTAGAGTGCTGTCGGGTCCTGGAGTATTCTGTAGGGTTCCAGAGGGGCTGGTAGGGTTCCGTCGAAATCTGAAGGGTTCTTTAGGGGCCCGTAGAGTCCCGTAGATTTCCGTAGGGGCCTGTAGGGTTGTGTAAGTGCCCGCAGGGGTTGGTAGGAGCTTGTAGGGTGCCATATGTTTCCGGAGGGTTGTGTAGGGTTCCGTAGGGGCCTGTGGTGTTCCCTAGGGGCCTGTAGAGTCTCGTACAGTTCCGTAGGGTCCTGTAGGTTTCCATAAGCGCCCGCAGAGGTCTGAAGGGGCCCGTACTGTTCCGTAAGGATCCATAGGGTTCCGTAGAGCTTCGTAGGTTCCCTAGAGGCCTCTGGAGTACCGCAGGAGCCAGTAGTGTTCCGTAGGGTCCTCTAGGGTTGAGTAAGTGCCCGCAGGAGTCTGTAGGAATCCGTGGGATTCTGTAAGGTTCTGGAGGGTTCTGCAGGGTTCCGTAGGGGCCCGTAGAGTTCCGTAGTGGCTGGTAAAGTTCCCTAGGGCCCTGTACCGTTCCGTAACTGCCTGCAAGGGTCTTTAGGCTTCCGTAGGGGCTGGTAGGGTTCCATAAAGTTCCGTGGGTTCCTGCAGAGTTCTGCAAGTGCCCGCAAGGGCCTGTAGGGGCCCACAGTGTTTCTGTCAGGTTCCGTAGGGTTCCGTAGGGGCCATATTTTTCTGTAGTGGCTGGTAGTATTCTGTAGGGTTCTGTAGGGTTCCGTAGGCGCCTGCAGCGTTCTGTAGGAGCCCATAGGGTTTTAGTGAGGTTCTGTTGTGTTGCTAAGGGTCTTGTAGAGTGCTGTCGGGTCCTGGAGTATTCTGTAGGGTTCCAGAGGGCCTCGTAGGGTTCCATCGAAATCTATAGGGTTCCCTAGGGGCCCATAGAGTCCCGTAGATTTCCGTAGGGACCTGTAGGGTTGTGTAAGTGCCGGCAGAAGTCTGTAGGAGTCTGTGGGATTCTGTAAGGTTCCGGAGGGTTCTGCAGGGTTCCGTAGGGACCCGTAGAGTTCCGTAGTGGCTGGTAAAGTTTTGTAGGGCCCTGTGGGGTTCTGTATGGACCTGTAGGGTTCCGTAGGGGCCTGCAGGGTTCCGTAAGTGCCCGCAGGTGTCTGTAGGGTTCCGTAGGCACCTGCAGTGTTCTGTAGGAGCCCATAGGGTTTTAGTGAGGTTCCGTTGTGTTGCTAAGGGTCTTGTAGAGTGCTGTCGGGTCCTGGAGTATTCTGTAGGGTTCCAGAGGGCCTCGTAGGGTTCCATCGAAATCTATAGGGTTCCCTAGGGGTCCATAGAGTCCCGTAGATTTCCGTAGGGACCTGTAGGGTTGTGTAAGTGCCCGCAGAAGTCTGTAGGAGTCTGTGGGATTCTGTAAGGTTCCGGAGGGTTCTGCAGGGTTCCGTAGGGACCCGTAGAGTTCCGTAGTGGCTGGTAAAGTTCCGTAGGGCCCTGTGGGGTTCTGTATGGACCTGTAGGGTTCCGTAGGGGCCTGCAGGTTTCCGTAAGTGCCCGCAGGTGTCTGTAGGGTTCCGTAGGGGTCTGTAGGGTTCCGTAGGCACCTGCAGTGTTCTGTAGGAGCCCATAGGGTTTTAGTGAGGTTCCGTTGTGTTGCTAAGGGTCTTGTAGAGTGCTGTCGGGTCCTGGAGTATTCTGTAGGGTTCCAGAGGGGCTGGTAGGGTTCCGTCGAAATCTGAAGGGTTCCCTAGGGGCCCGTAGAGTCCCGTAGATTTCCGTAGGGGCCTGTAGGGTTGTGTAAGTGCCCGCAGGGGTTGGTAGGAGCTTGTAGGGTGCCATATGTTTCCGGACGGTTGTGTAGGGTTCCGTAGGGGCCTGTGGTGTTCCCTAGGGGCCTGTAGAGTCTCGTACAGTTCCGTAGGGTCCTGTAGGTTTCCATAAGCGCCCGCAGAGGTCTGAAGGGGCCCGTACTGTTCCGTAAGGATCCATAGGGTTCCGTAGAGCTTCGTAGGTTCCCTAGAGGCCTCTGGAGTACCGCCGGAGCCAGTAGTGTTCCGTAGGTTCCTCTAGGGTTGAGTAAGTGCCCGCAGGAGTCTGTAGGAATCCGTGGGATTCTGTAAGGTTCTGGAGGGTTCTGCAGGGTTCCGTAGGGGCCCGTAGAGTTCCGTAGTGGCTGGTAAAGTTCCCTAGGGCCCTGTACCGTTCCGTAACTGCCTGCAAGGGTCTTTAGGCTTCCGTAGGGGCTGGTAGGGTTCCATAAAGTTCCGTGGGTTCCTGCAGAGTTCTGCAAGTGCCCGCAAGGGCCTGTAGGGGCCCACAGTGTTTCTGCCAGGTTCCGTAGAGTTCCGTAGGGGCCATATTTTTCTGTAGTGGCTGGTAGTATTCTGTAGGGGTCTGTAAGGTTCCGTAGGCGCCTGCAGTGTTCTGTAGGAGCCCATAGGGTTTTAGTGAGGTTCCGTTGTGTTGCTAAGGGTCTTGTAGAGTGCTGTCGGGTCCTGGAGTATTCTGTAGGGTTCCAGAGGGCCTCGTAGGGTTCCATCGAAATCTATAGGGTTCCCTAGGGGCCCATAGAGTCCCGTAGATTGCCGTAGGGACCTGTAGGGTTGTGTAAGTGCCCGCAGAAGTCTGTAGGAGTCTGTGGGATTCTGTAAAGTTCCGGAGGGTTCTGCAGGGTTCCGTAGGGACCCGTAGAGTTCCGTAGTGGCTGGTAAAGTTCCGTAGGGCCCTGTGGGGTTCTGTATGGACCTGTAGGGTTCCGTAGGGGCCTGCAGGGTTCCGTAAGTGCCCGCAGGTGTCTGTAGGGTTCCGTAGGGGTCTGTAGGGTTCCGTAGGCACCTGCAGTGTTCTGTAGGAGCCCATAGGGTTTTAGTGAGGTTCCGTTGTGTTGCTAAGGGTCTTGTAGAGTGCTGTCGGGTCCTGGAGTATTCTGTAGGGTTCCAGAGGGCCTCGTAGGGTTCCATCGAAATCTATAGGGTTCCCTAGGGGCCCATAGAGTCCCGTAGATTTCCGTAGGGACCTGTAGGGTTGTGTAAGTGCCCGCAGAAGTCTGTAGGAGTCTGTGGGATTCTGTAAGGTTCCGGAGGGTTCTGCAGGGTTCCGTAGGGACCCGTAGAGTTCCGTAGTGGCTGGTAAAGTTCCGTAGGGCCCTGTGGGGTTCTGTATGGACCTGTAGGGTTCCGTAGGGGCCTGCAGGGTTCCGTAAGTGCCCGCAGGTGTCTGTAGGGTTCCGTAGGGGTCTGTAGGGTTCCGTAGGCACCTGCAGTGTTCTGTAGGAGCCCATAGGGTTTTAGTGAGGTTCCGTTGTGTTGCTAAGGGTCTTGTAGAGTGCTGTCGGGTCCTGGAGTATTCTGTAGGGTTCCAGAGGGGCTGGTAGGGTTCCGTCGAAATCTGAAGGGTTCCCTAGGGGCCCGTAGAGTCCCGTAGATTTCCGTAGGGGCCTGTAGGGTTGTGTAAGTGCCCGCAGGGGTTGGTAGGAGCTTGTAGGGTGCCATATGTTTCCGGAGGGTTGTGTAGGGTTCCGTAGGGGCCTGTGGTGTTCCCTAGGGGCCTGTAGAGTCTCGTACAGTTCCGTAGGGTCCTGTAGGTTTCCATAAGCGCCCGCAGAGGTCTGAAGGGGCCCGTACTGTTCCGTAAGGATCCATAGGGTTCCGTAGAGCTTCGTAGGTTCCCTAGAGGCCTCTGGAGTACCGCAGGAGCCAGTAGTGTTCCGTAGGGTCCTCTAGGGTTGAGTAAGTGCCCGCAGGAGTCTGTAGGAATCCGTGGGATTCTCTAAGGTTCTGGAGGGTTCTGCAGGGTTCCGTAGGGGCCCGTAGAGTTCCGTAGTGGCTGGTAAAGTTCCCTAGGGCCCTGTACCGTTCCGTAACTGCCTGCAAGGGTCTTTAGGCTTCCGTAGGGGCTGGTAGGGTTCCATAAAGTTCCGTGGGTTCCTGCAGAGTTCTGCAAGTGCCCGCAAGGGCCTGTAGGGGCCCACAGTGTTTCTGTCAGGTTCCGTAGGGTTCCGTAGGGGCCATATTTTTCTGTAGTGGCTGGTAGTATTCTGTAGGGTTCTGTAGGGTTCCGTAGGCGCCTGCAGCGTTCTGTAGGAGCCCATAGGGTTTTAGTGAGGTTCTGTTGTGTTGCTAAGGGTCTTGTAGAGTGCTGTCGGGTCCTGGAGTATTCTGTAGGGTTCCAGAGGGCCTCGTAGGGTTCCATCGAAATCTATAGGGTTCCCTAGGGGCCCATAGAGTCCCGTAGATTTCCGTAGGGACCTGTAGGGTTGTGTAAGTGCCCGCAGAAGTCTGTAGGAGTCTGTGGGATTCTGTAAGGTTCCGGAGGGTTCTGCAGGGTTCCGTAGGGACCCGTAGAGTTCCGTAGTGGCTGGTAAAGTTCCGTAGGGCCCTGTGGGGTTCTGTATGGACCTGTAGGGTTCCGTAGGGGCCTGCAGGGTTCCGTAAGTGCCCGCAGGTGTCTGTAGGGTTCCGTAGGGGTCTGTAGGGTTCCGTAGGCACCTGCAGTGTTCTGTAGGAGCCCATAGGGTTTTAGTGAGGTTCCGTTGTGTTGCTAAGGGTCTTGTAGAGTGCTGTCGGGTCCTGGAGTATTCTGTAGGGTTCCAGAGGGGCTGGTAGGGTTCCGTCGAAATCTGAAGGGTTCCCTAGGGGCCCGTAGAGTCCCGTAGATTTCCGTAGGGGCCTGTAGGGTTGTGTAAGTGCCCGCAGGGGTTGGTAGGAGCTTGTAGGGTGCCATATGTTTCCGGACGGTTGTGTAGGGTTCCGTAGGGGCCTGTGGTGTTCCCTAGGGGCCTGTAGAGTCTCGTACAGTTCCGTAGGGTCCTGTAGGTTTCCATAAGCGCCCGCAGAGGTCTGAAGGGGCCCGTACTGTTCCGTAAGGATCCATAGGGTTCCGTAGAGCTTCGTAGGTTCCCTAGAGGCCTCTGGAGTACCGCAGGAGCCAGTAGTGTTCCGTAGGGTCCTCTAGGGTTGAGTAAGTGCCCGCAGTAGTCTGTAGGAATCCGTGGGATTCTCTAAGGTTCTGGAGGGTTCTGCAGGGTTCCGTAGGGGCCCGTAGAGTTCCGTAGTGGCTGGTAAAGTTCCCTAGGGCCCTGTACCGTTCCGTAACTGCCTGCAAGGGTCTTTAGGCTTCCGTAGGGGCTGGTAGGGTTCCATAAAGTTCCGTGGGTTCCTGCAGAGTTCTGCAAGTGCCCGCAAGGGCCTGTAGGGGCCCACAGTGTTTCTGTCAGGTTCCGTAGGGTTCCGTAGGGGCCATATTTTTCTGTAGTGGCTGGTAGTATTCTGTAGGGGTCTGTAGGGTTCCGTAGGCGCCTGCAGCGTTCTGTAGGAGCCCATAGGGTTTTAGTGAGGTACTGTTGTGTTGCTAAGGGTCTTGTAGAGTGCTGTCGGGTCCTGGAGTATTCTGTAGGGTTCCAGAGGGCCTCGTAGGGTTCCATCGAAATCTATAGGGTACCCTAGGGGCCCATAGAGTCCCGTAGATTTCCGTAGGGACCTGTAGGGTTGTGTAAGTGCTGGCAGAAGTCTGTAGGAGTCTGTGGGATTCTGTAAGGTTCCGGAGGGTTCTGCAGGGTTCCGTAGGGACCCGTAGAGTTCCGTAGTGGCTGGTAAAGTTCCGTAGGGCCCTGTGGGGTTCTGTATGGACCTGTAGGGTTCCGTAGGGGCCTGCAGGGTTCCGTAAGTGCCCGCAGGTGTCTGTAGGGTTCCGTAGGCACCTGCAGTGTTCTGTAGGAGCCCATAGGGTTTTAGTGAGGTTCCGTTGTGTTGCTAAGGGTCTTGTAGAGTGCTGTCGGGTCCTGGAGTATTCTGTAGGGTTCCAGAGGGCCTCGTAGGGTTCCATCGAAATCTATAGGGTTCCCTAGGGGCCCATAGAGTCCCGTAGATTTCCGTAGGGACCTGTAGGGTTGTGTAAGTGCCCGCAGAAGTCTGTAGGAGTCTGTGGGATTCTGTAAGGTTCCGGAGGGTTCTGCAGGGTTCCGTAGGGACCCGTAGAGTTCCGTAGTGGCTGGTAAAGTTCCGTAGGGCCCTGTGGGGTTCTGTATGGACCTGTAGGGTTCCGTAGGGGCCTGCAGGGTTCCGTAAGTGCCCGCAGGTGTCTGTAGGGTTCCGTAGGGGTCTGTAGGGTTCCGTAGGCACCTGCAGTGTTCTGTAGGAGCCCATAGGGTTTTAGTGAGGTTCCGTTGTGTTGCTAAGGGTCTTGTAGAGTGCTGTCGGGTCCTGGAGTATTCTGTAGGGTTCCAGAGGGCCTCGTAGGGTTCCATCGAAATCTATAGGGTTCCCTAGGGGCCCATAGAGTCCCGTAGATTTCCGTAGGGACCTGTAGGGTTGTGTAAGTGCCCGCAGAAGTCTGTAGGAGTCTGTGGGATTCTGTAAGGTTCCGGAGGGTTCTGCAGGGTTCCGTAGGGACCCGTAGAGTTCCGTAGTGGCTGGTAAAGTTCCGTAGGGCCCTGTGGGGTTCTGTATGGACCTGTAGGGTTCCGTAGGGGCCTGCAGGGTTCCGTAAGTGCCCGCAGGTGTCTGTAGGGTTCCGTAGGGGTCTGTAGGGTTCCGTAGGCACCTGCAGTGTTCTGTAGGAGCCCATAGGGTTTTAGTGAGGTTCCGTTGTGTTGCTAAGGGTCTTGTAGAGTGCTGTCGGGTCCTGGAGTATTCTGTAGGGTTCCAGAGGGCCTCGTAGGGTTCCATCGAAATCTATAGGGTTCCCTAGGGGCCCATAGAGTCCCGTAGATTTCCGTAGGGACCTGTAGGGTTGTGTAAGTGCCGGCAGAAGTCTGTAGGAGTCTGTGGGATTCTGTAAGGTTCCGGAGGGTTCTGCAGGGTTCCGTAGGGACCCGTAGAGTTCCGTAGTGGCTGGTAAAGTTCCGTAGGGCCCTGTGGGGTTCTGTATGGACCTGTAGGGTTCCGTAGGGGCCTGCAGGGTTCCGTAAGTGCCCGCAGGTGTCTGTAGGGTTCCGTAGGCACCTGCAGTGTTCTGTAGGAGCCCATAGGGTTTTAGTGAGGTTCCGTTGTGTTGCTAAGGGTCTTGTAGAGTGCTGTCGGGTCCTGGAGTATTCTGTAGGGTTCCAGAGGGCCTCGTAGGGTTCCATCGAAATCTATAGGGTTCCCTAGGGGCCCATAGAGTCCCGTAGATTTCCGTAGGGACCTGTAGGGTTGTGTAAGTGCCCGCAGAAGTCTGTAGGAGTCTGTGGGATTCTGTAAGGTTCCGGAGGGTTCTGCAGGGTTCCGTAGGGACCCGTAGAGTTCCGTAGTGGCTGGTAAAGTTCCGTAGGGCCCTGTGGGGTTCTGTATGGACCTGTAGGGTTCCGTAGGGGCCTGCAGGTTTCCGTAAGTGCCCGCAGGTGTCTGTAGGGTTCCGTAGGCACCTGCAGTGTTCTGTAGGAGCCCATAGGGTTTTAGTGAGGTTCCGTTGTGTTGCTAAGGGTCTTGTAGAGTGCTGTCGGGTCCTGGAGTATTCTGTAGGGTTCCAGAGGGCCTTGTAGGGTTCCGTCGAAATCTATAGGGTTCCCTAGGGGCCCATAGAGTCCCGTAGATTTCCGTAGGGGCCTGTAGGGTTGTGTAAGTGCCCGCAGGGGTTGGTAGGAGCTTGTAGGGTGCCATATGTTTCCGGAGGGTTGTGTAGGGTTCCGTAGGGGCCTGTGGTGTTCCCTAGGGGCCTGTAGAGTCTCGTACAGTTCCGTAGGGTCCTGTAGGTTTCCATAAGCGCCCGCAGAGGTCTGAAGGGGCCCGTACTGTTCCGTAAGGATCCATAGGGTTCCGTAGAGCTTCGTAGGTTCCCTAGAGGCCTCTGGAGTACCGCAGGAGCCAGTAGTGTTCCGTAGGTTCCTCTAGGGTTGAGTAAGTGCCCGCAGGAGTCTGTAGGAATCCGTGGGATTCTGTAAGGTTCTGGAGGGTTCTGCAGGGTTCCGTAGGGGCCCGTAGAGTTCCGTAGTGGCTGGTAAAGTTCCCTAGGGCCCTGTACCGTTCCGTAACTGCCTGCAAGGGTCTTTAGGCTTCCGTAGGGGCTGGTAGGGTTCCATAAAATTCCGTGGGTTCCTGCAGAGTTCTGCAAGTGCCCGCAAGGGCCTGTAGGGGCCCACAGTGTTTCTGTCAGGTTCCGTAGAGTTCCGTAGGGGCCATATTTTTCTGTAGTGGCTGGTAGTATTCTGTAGGGGTCTGTAGGGTTCCGTAGGCGCCTGCAGTGTTCTGTAGGAGCCCATAGGGTTTTAGTGAGGTTCCGTTGTGTTGCTAAGGGTCTTGTAGAGTGCTGTCGGGTCCTGGAGTATTCTGTAGGGTTCCAGAGGGCCTCGTAGGGTTCCATCGAAATCTATAGGGTTCCCTAGGGGCCCATAGAGTCCCGTAGATTTCCGTAGGGACCTGTAGGGTTGTGTAAGTGCCCGCAGAAGTCTGTAGGAGTCTGTGGGATTCTGTAAGGTTCCGGAGGGTTCTGCAGGGTTCCGTAGGGACCCGTAGAGTTCCGTAGTGGCTGGTAAAGTTCCGTAGGGCCCTGTGGGGTTCTGTATGGACCTGTAGGGTTCCGTAGGGGCCTGCAGGTTTCCGTAAGTGCCCGCAGGTGTCTGTAGGGTTCCGTAGGCACCTGCAGTGTTCTGTAGGAGCCCATAGGGTTTTAGTGAGGTTCCGTTGTGTTGCTAAGGGTCTTGTAGAGTGCTGTCGGGTCCTGGAGTATTCTGTAGGGTTCCAGAGGGCCTTGTAGGGTTCCGTCGAAATCTATAGGGTTCCCTAGGGGCCCGTAGAGTCCCGTAGATTTCCGTAGGGGCCTGTAGGGTTGTGTAAGTGCCCGCAGGGGTTGGTAGGAGCTTGTAGGGTGCCATATGTTTCCGGAGGGTTGTGTAGGGTTCCGTAGGGGCCTGTGGTGTTCCCTAGGGGCCTGTAGAGTCTCGTACAGTTCCGTAGGGTCCTGTAGGTTTCCATAAGCGCCCGCAGAGGTCTGAAGGGGCCCGTACTGTTCCGTAAGGATCCATAGGGTTCCGTAGAGCTTCGTAGGTTCCCTAGAGGCCTCTGGAGTACCGCAGGAGCCAGTAGTGTTCCGTAGGTTCCTCTAGGGTTGAGTAAGTGCCCGCAGGAGTCTGTAGGAATCCGTGGGATTCTGTAAGGTTCTGGAGGGTTCTGCAGGGTTCCGTAGGGGCCCGTAGAGTTCCGTAGTGGCTGGTAAAGTTCCCTAGGGCCCTGTACCGTTCCGTAACTGCCTGCAAGGGTCTTTAGGCTTCCGTAGGGGCTGGTAGGGTTCCATAAAGTTCCGTGGGTTCCTGCAGAGTTCTGCAAGTGCCCGCAAGGGCCTGTAGGGGCCCACAGTGTTTCTGTCAGGTTCCGTAGAGTTCCGTAGGGGCCATATTTTTCTGTAGTGGCTGGTAGTATTCTGTAGGGTTCTGTAGGGTTCCGTAGGCGCCTGCAGTGTTCAGTAGGAGCCCATAGGGTTTTAGTGAGGTTCTGTTGTGTTGCTAAGGGTCTTGTAGAGTGCTGTCGGGTCCTGGAGTATTCTGTAGGGTTCCAGAGGGCCTCGTAGGGTTCCATCGAAATCTATAGGGTTCCCTAGGGGCCCATAGAGTCCCGTAGATTTCCGTAGGGACCTGTAGGGTTGTGTAAGTGCCCGCAGAAGTCTGTAGGAGTCTGTGGGATTCTGTAAGGTTCCGGAGGGTTCTGCAGGGTTCCGTAGGGACCCGTAGAGTTCCGTAGTGGCTGGTAAAGTTCCGTAGGGCCCTGTGGGGTTCTGTATGGACCTGTAGGGTTCCGTAGGGGCCTGCAGGGTTCCGTAAGTGCCCGCAGGTGTCTGTAGGGTTCCGTAGGGGTCTGTAGGGTTCCGTAGGCGCCTGCAGTGTTCTGTAGGAGCCCATAGGGTTTTAGTGAGGTTCCGTTGTGTTGCTAAGGGTCTTGTAGAGTGCTGTCGGGTCCTGGAGTATTCTGTAGGGTTCCAGAGGGCCTCGTAGGGTTCCATCGAAATCTATAGGGTTCCCTAGGGGCCCATAGAGTCCCGTAGATTTCCGTAGGGACCTGTAGGGTTGTGTAAGTGCCCGCAGAAGTCTGTAGGAGTCTGTGGGATTCTGTAAGGTTCCGGAGGGTTCTGCAGGGTTCCGTAGGGACCCGTAGAGTTCCGTAGTGGCTGGTAAAGTTCCGTAGGGCCCTGTGGGGTTCTGTATGGACCTGTAGGGTTCCGTAGGGGCCTGCAGGGTTCCGTAAGTGCCCGCAGGTGTCTGTAGGGTTCCGTAGGCACCTGCAGTGTTCTGTAGGAGCCCATAGGGTTTTAGTGAGGTTCCGTTGTGTTGCTAAGGGTCTTGTAGAGTGCTGTCGGGTCCTGGAGTATTCTGTAGGGTTCCAGAGGGCCTCGTAGGGTTCCATCGAAATCTATAGGGTTCCCTAGGGGCCCATAGAGTCCCGTAGATTTCCGTAGGGACCTGTAGGGTTGTGTAAGTGCCCGCAGAAGTCTGTAGGAGTCTGTGGGATTCTGTAAGGTTCCGGAGGGTTCTGCAGGGTTCCGTAGGGACCCGTAGAGTTCCGTAGTGGCTGGTAAAGTTCCGTAGGGCCCTGTGGGGTTCTGTATGGACCTGTAGGGTTCCGTAGGGGCCTGCAGGGTTCCGTAAGTGCCCGCAGGTGTCTGTAGGGTTCCGTAGGGGTCTGTAGGGTTCCGTAGGCACCTGCAGTGTTCTGTAGGAGCCCATAGGGTTTTAGTGAGGTTCCGTTGTGTTGCTAAGGGTCTTGTAGAGTGCTGTCGGGTCCTGGAGTATTCTGTAGGGTTCCAGAGGGGCTGGTAGGGTTCCGTCGAAATCTGAAGGGTTCCCTAGGGGCCCGTAGAGTCCCGTAGATTTCCGTAGGGGCCTGTAGGGTTGTGTAAGTGCCCGCAGGGGTTGGTAGGAGCTTGTAGGGTGCCATATGTTTCCGGAGGGTTGTGTAGGGTTCCGTAGGGGCCTGTGGTGTTCCCTAGGGGCCTGTAGAGTCTCGTACAGTTCCGTAGGGTCCTGTAGGTTTCCATAAGCGCCCGCAGAGGTCTGAAGGGGCCCGTACTGTTCCGTAAGGATCCATAGGGTTCCGTAGAGCTTCGTAGGTTCCCTAGAGGCCTCTGGAGTACCGCAGGAGCCAGTAGTGTTCCGTAGGTTCCTCTAGGGTTGAGTAAGTGCCCGCAGGAGTCTGTAGGAATCCGTGGGATTCTGTAAGGTTCTGGAGGGTTCTGCAGGGTTCCGTAGGGGCCCGTAGAGTTCCGTAGTGGCTGGTAAAGTTCCCTAGGGCCCTGTACCGTTCCGTAACTGCCTGCAAGGGTCTTTAGGCTTCCGTAGGGGCTGGTAGGGTTCCATAAAGTTCCGTGGGTTCCTGCAGAGTTCTGCAAGTGCCCGCAAGGGCCTGTAGGGGCCCACAGTGTTTCTGTCAGGTTCCGTAGAGTTCCGTAGGGGCCATATTTTTCTGTAGTGGCTGGTAGTATTCTGTAGGGGTCTGTAGGGTTCCGTAGGCGCCTGCAGTGTTCTGTAGGAGCCCATAGGGTTTTAGTGAGGTTCCGTTGTGTTGCTAAGGGTCTTGTAGAGTGCTGTCGGGTCCTGGAGTATTCTGTAGGGTTCCAGAGGGCCTCGTAGGGTTCCATCGAAATCTATAGGGTTCCCTAGGGGCCCATAGAGTCCCGTAGATTTCCGTAGGGACCTGTAGGGTTGTGTAAGTGCCCGCAGAAGTCTGTAGGAGTCTGTGGGATTCTGTAAGGTTCCGGAGGGTTCTGCAGGGTTCCGTAGGGACCCGTAGAGTTCCGTAGTGGCTGGTAAAGTTCCGTAGGGCCCTGTGGGGTTCTGTATGGACCTGTAGGGTTCCGTAGGGGCCTGCAGGGTTCCGTAAGTGCCCGCAGGTGTCTGTAGGGTTCCGTAGGGGTCTGTAGGGTTCCGTAGGCACCTGCAGTGTTCTGTAGGAGCCCATAGGGTTTTAGTGAGGTTCCGTTGTGTTGCTAAGGGTCTTGTAGAGTGCTGTCGGGTCCTGGAGTATTCTGTAGGGTTCAAGAGGGGCTGGTAGGGTTCCGTCGAAATCTGAAGGGTTCCCTAGGGGCCCGTAGAGTCCCGTAGATTTCCGTAGGGGCCTGTAGGGTTGTGTAAGTGCCCGCAGGGGTTGGTAGGAGCTTGTAGGGTGCCATATGTTTCCGGAGGGTTGTGTAGGGTTCCGTAGGGGCCTGTGGTGTTCCCTAGGGGCCTGTAGAGTCTCGTACAGTTCCGTAGGGTCCTGTAGGTTTCCATAAGCGCCCGCAGAGGTCTGAAGGGGCCCGTACTGTTCCGTAAGGATCCATAGGGTTCCGTAGAGCTTCGTAGGTTCCCTAGAGGCCTCTGGAGTACCGCAGGAGCCAGTAGTGTTCCGTAGGTTCCTCTAGGGTTGAGTAAGTGCCCGCAGGAGTCTGTAGGAATCCGTGGGATTCTCTAAGGTTCTGGAGGGTTCTGCAGGGTTCCGTAGGGGCCCGTAGAGTTCCGTAGTGGCTGGTAAAGTTCCCTAGGGCCCTGTACCGTTCCGTAACTGCCTGCAAGGGTCTTTAGGCTTCCGTAGGGGCTGGTAGGGTTCCATAAAGTTCCGTGGGTTCCTGCAGAGTTCTGCAAGTGCCCGCAAGGGCCTGTAGGGGCCCACAGTGTTTCTGTCAGGTTCCGTAGGGTTCCGTAGGGGCCATATTTTTCTGTAGTGGCTGGTAGTATTCTGTAGGGGTCTGTAGGGTTCCGTAGGCGCCTGCAGCGTTCTGTAGGAGCCCATAGGGTTTTAGTGAGGTTCTGTTGTGTTGCTAAGGGTCTTGTAGAGTGCTGTCGGGTCCTGGAGTATTCTGTAGGGTTCCAGAGGGCCTCGTAGGGTTCCATCGAAATCTATAGGGTTCCCTAGGGGCCCATAGAGTCCCGTAGATTTCCGTAGGGACCTGTAGGGTTGTGTAAGTGCCCGCAGAAGTCTGTAGGAGTCTGTGGGATTCTGTAAGGTTCCGGAGGGTTCTGCAGGGTTCCGTAGGGACCCGTAGAGTTCCGTAGTGGCTGGTAAAGTTCCGTAGGGCCCTGTGGGGTTCTGTATGGACCTGTAGGGTTCCGTAGGGGCCTGCAGGGTTCCGTAAGTGCCCGCAGGTGTCTGTAGGGTTCCGTAGGCACCTGCAGTGTTCTGTAGGAGCCCATAGGGTTTTAGTGAGGTTCCGTTGTGTTGCTAAGGGTCTTGTAGAGTGCTGTCGGGTCCTGGAGTATTCTGTAGGGTTCCAGAGGGCCTCGTAGGGTTCCATCGAAATCTATAGGGTTCCCTAGGGGCCCATAGAGTCCCGTAGATTTCCGTAGGGACCTGTAGGGTTGTGTAAGTGCCCGCAGAAGTCTGTAGGAGTCTGTGGGATTCTGTAAGGTTCCGGAGGGTTCTGCAGGGTTCCGTAGGGACCCGTAGAGTTCCGTAGTGGCTGGTAAAGTTCCGTAGGGCCCTGTGGGGTTCTGTATGGACCTGTAGGGTTCCGTAGGGGCCTGCAGGTTTCCGTAAGTGCCCGCAGGTGTCTGTAGGGTTCCGTAGGGGTCTGTAGGGTTCCGTAGGCACCTGCAGTGTTCTGTAGGAGCCCATAGGGTTTTAGTGAGGTTCCGTTGTGTTGCTAAGGGTCTTGTAGAGTGCTGTCGGGTCCTGGAGTATTCTGTAGGGTTCCAGAGGGCCTCGTAGGGTTCCATCGAAATCTATAGGGTTCCCTAGGGGCCCATAGAGTCCCGTAGATTTCCGTAGGGAACTGTAGGGTTGTGTAAGTGCCCGCAGAAGTCTGTAGGAGTCTGTGGGATTCTGTAAGGTTCCGGAGGGTTCTGCAGGGTTCCGTAGGGACCCGTAGAGTTCCGTAGTGGCTGGTAAAGTTCCGTAGGGCCCTGTGGGGTTCTGTATGGACCTGTAGGGTTCCGTAGGGGCCTGCAGGTTTCCGTAAGTGCCCGCAGGTGTCTGTAGGGTTCCGTAGGGGTCTGTAGGGTTCCGTAGGCACCTGCAGTGTTCTGTAGGAGCCCATAGGGTTTTAGTGAGGTTCCGTTGTGTTGCTAAGGGTCTTGTAGAGTGCTGTCGGGTCCTGGAGTATTCTGTAGGGTTCCAGAGGGGCTGGTAGGGTTCCGTCGAAATCTGAAGGGTTCCCTAGGGGCCCGTAGAGTCCCGTAGATTTCCGTAGGGGCCTGTAGGGTTGTGTAAGTGCCCGCAGGGGTTGGTAGGAGCTTGTAGGGTGCCATATGTTTCCGGAGGGTTGTGTAGGGTTCCGTAGGGGCCTGTGGTGTTCCCTAGGGGCCTGTAGAGTCTCGTACAGTTCCGTAGGGTCCTGTAGGTTTCCATAAGCGCCCGCAGAGGTCTGAAGGGGCCCGTACTGTTCCGTAAGGATCCATAGGGTTCCGTAGAGCTTCGTAGGTTCCCTAGAGGCCTCTGGAGTACCGCAGGAGCCAGTAGTGTTCCGTAGGTTCCTCTAGGGTTGAGTAAGTGCCCGCAGGAGTCTGTAGGAATCCGTGGGATTCTGTAAGGTTCTGGAGGGTTCTGCAGGGTTCCGTAGGGGCCCGTAGAGTTCCGTAGTGGCTGGTAAAGTTCCCTAGGGCCCTGTACCGTTCCGTAACTGCCTGCAAGGGTCTTTAGGCTTCCGTAGGGGCTGGTAGGGTTCCATAAAGTTCCGTGGGTTCCTGCAGAGTTCTGCAAGTGCCCGCAAGGGCCTGTAGGGGCCCACAGTGTTTCTGTCAGGTTCCGTAGAGTTCCGTAGGGGCCATATTTTTCTGTAGTGGCTGGTAGTATTCTGTAGGGGTCTGTAGGGTTCCGTAGGCGCCTGCAGTGTTCTGTAGGAGCCCATAGGGTTTTAGTGAGGTTCCGTTGTGTTGCTAAGGGTCTTGTAGAGTGCTGTCGGGTCCTGGAGTATTCTGTAGGGTTCCAGAGGGCCTCGTAGGGTTCCATCGAAATCTATAGGGTTCCCTAGGGGCCCATAGAGTCCCGTAGATTTCCGTAGGGACCTGTAGGGTTGTGTAAGTGCCCGCAGAAGTCTGTAGGAGTCTGTGGGATTCTGTAAGGTTCCGGAGGGTTCTGCAGGGTTCCGTAGGGACCCGTAGAGTTCCGTAGTGGCTGGTAAAGTTCCGTAGGGCCCTGTGGGGTTCTGTATGGACCTGTAGGGTTCCGTAGGGGCCTGCAGGGTTCCGTAAGTGCCCGCAGGTGTCTGTAGGGTTCCGTAGGGGTCTGTAGGGTTCCGTAGGCACCTGCAGTGTTCTGTAGGAGCCCATAGGGTTTTAGTGAGGTTCCGTTGTGTTGCTAAGGGTCTTGTAGAGTGCTGTCGGGTCCTGGAGTATTCTCTGTAGGGTTCAAGAGGGGCTGGTAGGGTTCCGTCGAAATCTGAAGGGTTCCCTAGGGGCCCGTAGAGTCCCGTAGATTTCCGTAGGGGCCTGTAGGGTTGTGTAAGTGCCCGCAGGGGTTGGTAGGAGCTTGTAGGGTGCCATATGTTTCCGGAGGGTTGTGTAGGGTTCCGTAGGGGCCTGTGGTGTTCCCTAGGGGCCTGTAGAGTCTCGTACAGTTCCGTAGGGTCCTGTAGGTTTCCATAAGCGCCCGCAGAGGTCTGAAGGGGCCCGTACTGTTCCGTAAGGATCCATAGGGTTCCGTAGAGCTTCGTAGGTTCCCTAGAGGCCTCTGGAGTACCGCAGGAGCCAGTAGTGTTCCGTAGGTTCCTCTAGGGTTGAGTAAGTGCCCGCAGGAGTCTGTAGGAATCCGTGGGATTCTCTAAGGTTCTGGAGGGTTCTGCAGGGTTCCGTAGGGGCCCGTAGAGTTCCGTAGTGGCTGGTAAAGTTCCCTAGGGCCCTGTACCGTTCCGTAACTGCCTGCAAGGGTCTTTAGGCTTCCGTAGGGGCTGGTAGGGTTCCATAAAGTTCCGTGGGTTCCTGCAGAGTTCTGCAAGTGCCCGCAAGGGCCTGTAGGGGCCCACAGTGTTTCTGTCAGGTTCCGTAGGGTTCCGTAGGGGCCATATTTTTCTGTAGTGGCTGGTAGTATTCTGTAGGGGTCTGTAGGGTTCCGTAGGCGCCTGCAGCGTTCTGTAGGAGCCCATAGGGTTTTAGTGAGGTTCTGTTGTGTTGCTAAGGGTCTTGTAGAGTGCTGTCGGGTCCTGGAGTATTCTGTAGGGTTCCAGAGGGCCTCGTAGGGTTCCATCGAAATCTATAGGGTTCCCTAGGGGCCCATAGAGTCCCGTAGATTTCCGTAGGGACCTGTAGGGTTGTGTAAGTGCCGGCAGAAGTCTGTAGGAGTCTGTGGGATTCTGTAAGGTTCCGGAGGGTTCTGCAGGGTTCCGTAGGGACCCGTAGAGTTCCGTAGTGGCTGGTAAAGTTCCGTAGGGCCCTGTGGGGTTCTGTATGGACCTGTAGGGTTCCGTAGGGGCCTTGCAGGTTTCCGTAAGTGCCCGCAGGTGTCTGTAGGGTTCCGTAGGCACCTGCAGTGTTCTGTAGGAGCCCATAGGGTTTTAGTGAGGTTCCGTTGTGTTGCTAAGGGTCTTGTAGAGTGCTGTCGGGTCCTGGAGTATTCTGTAGGGTTCCAGAGGGCCTCGTAGGGTTCCATCGAAATCTATAGGGTTCCCTAGGGGCCCATAGAGTCCCGTAGATTTCCGTAGGGACCTGTAGGGTTGTGTAAGTGCCCGCAGAAGTCTGTAGGAGTCTGTGGGATTCTGTAAGGTTCCGGAGGGTTCTGCAGGGTTCCGTAGGGACCCGTAGAGTTCCGTAGTGGCTGGTAAAGTTCCGTAGG